>NW_021703122.1:0-1020 GCF_005190385.1 Monodon monoceros
TTTAGGGTACAGGTTAGGGTACGACAACAGTTTAGGGTGAGCGTACGTGTTAGTTTACGGGTTAGTGTTAGCGTACGGGTTGGATTAGCGGACGGGTTAGGTTAAGGTTTCGGGTAAGGGTTAGGGTAAGGGTTAGGGTTAGGGTTAGGGGAAAGGGGATGGTTTAGGGTACAGGTTAGGGTACGACAACGGTTTAGGGTGGGCGTACGTGTTAGGGCACGAGTTAGAGGTAGCATACGGGTTAGGATTAGGGGACGTGGACAGGTACGGTTTAAGGTACAGGTTAGTGTACGACAACGGTTTAGGGTGAACTTACGTGTTAGGGTAAGGTTTAGTGTTAGCGTACGGTTTAGGATTAGGGGACGGGTTAGGGTAAGGCTTAGGGTAAGGGTTAGGTTTAGGGTTAGGGTTAGGGGACAGGTATGGGGACGGTTTAGGGTACAGGTTAGGGTACGACAACGGTTTAGGGTAAGCGTACGTGTTAGGGTATGGGTTAGTGTTAGCGTACGTGTTTGGATTAGGGGACACGTTAAGTTAAGGCTTCGGGTAAGGGTTAGGGTTAGGGTTAGGGTTATGGGATTCTGACGGTTTAGGGTACAAGTTAGGGTACGACAACGGTTTAGGGTGAGCATACATGTTAGGGCACGGGTTAGAGGTAGCGTACGGGTTAGGATTAGGGGACGGTTTAGGGTAAGGCTTCGGGGAAGGGTTAGGTTTAGGGTTAGCGTTAGGGTTAGGGTTAGGGGACGGGGACGGGTTAGGGTACGACAAAGTTTGAGGGTGAGCGTACGTCTTAGGGTACGGGTTACTGTTAGCGTACGGGTTAGGATTAGGGGACGTGTTAGGTTAAGGCTACGGGTAAGGATTAGGGTTAGGGTTAGGGGACGGGGACGGGGACGGTTTAGGGTACAGGTTAGGTTATGACAACGGTTTAGGGTGAGCGTACGTTTTAGGGTACATGTCAGTGTTAGCGCACGGGTTAGGATTAGGGGACGGGTTAAGGTAAGGCTTCGGGTAGGG
>NW_021703123.1:0-1413 GCF_005190385.1 Monodon monoceros
TGGTGATGGTGGTGATGGTGGTGATGATGGTGATGATGGTGAAGATGGTGACGATGGTGATGGTGATGATGGTGATGATGAGGTGTTTTACAGATGAGGAGAGTGGCTCAGAGTGGTTCAGTGATTTGCCTAAGTCACACAGTAGTAGGTATGGAGTGAGTTATTCCCTCTGGTGCTGGGTGCTGGCAGAGCTTTGGAGAAAGTGCTAGAACCAACTCACGGGGGTTACCAGCACTCAAGCCGTCATAACAGAGACAAACCCTGGTCCTGGCTCCCTCCAGTACCCCTTTTGCCACAGAGACCAGGCCCTTCTCTGGATAGCACCAAGTAATAACAATAATTAATAAGAAGAAGGCCCAGCTGTGAGCACCCTACACCACGATGAAGCTTCCTCGTCCTCTGACTTCCAGATGAAGGAAGAAGGCATGAGAGAGGTTAAGAACTTGCCAGAGGGCACACATCTTACTTCCAGTACTTTGGCCCCAGAATCCACACTCCCCTCACTATGTCTCGGGGAAACTGTTTTTCCTGAAGGAGCTTCTGGCCACCTCCCTCCGTCTGCTGTTCACCCAGCACCATTTCCCACCTGCTCAGTTGGGGCACAGGTGACTTAACACTAGGCCCGGCCCCATGGACACCACCCCACTCCAGCCAGGGGAGACAGACAATGTGCATGTGATTCATTCGGGGCAGGAGGGCCCCTAACCAGAGGTGTCAAGGGAGGTAACCCCTGAGCTGAGTCTCAAGGAAAATGGAAGACAATGGCCCTTGCTGGCTTCCCATTCTGGGCCCAGGGGGAGCCCCTGAGTTGGGAGAGACTAGCCCCATGTGGGTGGGAGTGGGCGCCCTGCAGGCCAAGCCCAGACTGGTTCCCGGACAGCAGCCAGCACCTGGTCATCACAAAGTCATGGTGGGGTCGTTGAGAAATCGCCATTGGGTCATGACGGGCTATGGGTGCTCTGGAGCCAAGCTCTCCACCAGCCTTCCAGCCCTTTCTCTCAGGATGGGTGCCGTAGCTGCTTCCTTAGGGTCTGTGGGTACGAGAAATAGATGTTACAGAGGCACCACCCTCCAGGCACACGGAGCCCAGAGCCTTGGGCCACCAGCCCAGCACCTGGAGCCCAGAGCTCAGAGCCTGAGCAGAGCCTAGCCGGAGGAGGTGAGGGCACCAGCCCGCGTCCAAGCCTGCTGCCCTCTGCAGCCTGGAGCCCAGCCGAGGCCTGCACCTGTGCCTCAGGGCACAATGAGGAATTGACTGCCACCCCCCTGAGAGCCTATTCCCCTAATGGGGGCAGTGAGAGGCCAGCCCCAGTGCTCCCCGACCCTCCTGGCCTCTTGGGGCACCTTGTACGGTTCTAGAAGCAGGACTCTGGACAAGACAGCAGCCACCGAGAGTGGGGTGTGGAAGGGGCC
>NW_021703124.1:0-1466 GCF_005190385.1 Monodon monoceros
GGGACGGTTTAGGGTACAGGTTAGGGTACAACAACGGTTTAGTGTGAGCGTACGTGTTAGGGTATGGGTTAGTGTTAGCGTACGTGTTAGGATTAGGGAACGGGTTAGGGTAAGGCTTCGGGTAAGTTTTAGGGTTAGGATTAGGGTTAGGGCACGGGGACGGGGATGGTTTAGGGTACAGGTTACGGTACGACAAAGGTTTAGGATGAGCGTACGTGTTAGGGTACAGGTTAGTGTTAGCGTATGTGTTACGATTAGGGGACGGGTTAGGGTAAGGCTTTGGGTAAGCTTTAGGATTAGGGTTAGTGTTAGGGGACGGGGACGGTTTAGGGTAGAGGTTACGGTACGACAACGGTTTAGGGTGAGCGTACGTGTTAGGGTACGGGTTAGTGTTAGCGTACGGGTTAGGATTAGGGGACGCGTTAGGGAAAGGCTTCGGGTAAGTGTTAGGGTTAGGGTTAGGGTTAGGGGACAGGGACCGTTTGGGGTAAAGTTTAGGGTACGACAAAGGTTTAGGGTGAGCGTACGTGTTAGGGTACGGGTTAGTGTTAGCGTACGGGTTAGGATTAGAGGACGGGTTAGGGTAAGGCTTCGGGTAAGGGTTAGGGTTATGGTTAGGTTTAGTGGACAGGATGGTTTAGGGTAGAGATTAGGGTACGACAACAGTTTAGGATGAGCTTACGTGTTAGGGTATGGGTTAGTGTTAGCATACGGATTAGGATTAGGGGAAAGGTTAGGGTAAGGCTTCGGGTAAGTGTTTGTGTTAGCTGTAGGGTTAGGGTTAGGGTTAGGGGATGGGGACGGTTTGGGTACAGGTTAGGGTACGACAACGGTTTAGGGTGAGCGTATGTGTTAGGGTACATGTTAGTTTTATCGTACGGGTTAGGATTAGGGACGGGTTAAGGTAAGGCTTCGGGTGAGGGTTTGGGTTAGGGTTAGGGTTAGGGGACGGGGTCGGTTTAGGGTACAGGTTAGTGTATGACATCGGTTTAGGGTGAGCATACGTGTTCAGGTACGTGTTAGTGTTAGCGTACGGGTTAGGGTTAGGGGGCAATTAAGGCTAAGGCTTCGGGTAAGGTTTAGGGTTAGGGTTAGGATTAGGGGACGGGGAAGGGTAAGGCTTCGGGTAAGGGTTAGGTTTAGGGTTAGGGTTATGCTTAGGGTTAGGGGATGGGGACGGTTTAGGGTACAGGTTAGGGTACGACAAAAGTTTAGGTTGAGCATACGTGTTAGGGTTCGGGTTAGTGTTAGTGTACGGGTTAGGTTTAGGGGACAGGTTAGGGTAAGGCTTCGGGTAAGGGTTAGGGTTAGGGTTTGGGGACGGGGACAGTTTAGGGTACATGTTAGGGTACGACAAAGGTTTAGGCTGTGCCTACGTGTTAGGGTACGGGTTAGTGTTAGCGTACGGGTTAGGATTAGGGGACGGGTTCGGGTAAGGCTTCGGGTAAGGGTTAGGGTTAGGGTTA
>NW_021703125.1:0-1162 GCF_005190385.1 Monodon monoceros
TGTTGCCGCCATGCAGTCTAAGCACTTTGGTAGCCAGAACCCAAGTTGTAAGATTACGATCGTCCACCCAACCATGGAAGAATTTGAAGATTTCAGCAATTATATTGTTTACGTGGAGTCGCAAGGTGCACACCGAGCTGGCCTAGCCAAGGTAATTCCATTGAAAGGATGGAAAGCAAGACAGATGTACGATGATACCGATGACATCTTAATAGCCGCTCCCCTGCAGCAGGTGACCACTGGGCAGGCAGGTGTGTTTACTCAGCACCACAGAAAGAAGAAAGCAATGACCGTGAGCGAGTATTACCACTTAACAAACAGTGAAAGACACCAGACTCCATTCTACTCTGATTTTGAGGATCTGTAGTGAAAATATTGGAAAACACACCCCTTTGATTCACCAGTATACGGTGCGGACGTCCGTGGCTCCTTATTCGATAAAAACACGAAGCAGTGGAACCTTGGACACCCGGGAACTATTCAGGACCTGCTGGAACAGGAGTGCGGAGTGGTCATCGAGGGCGTCAACACCCCCTACCTGTACTTCGGCATGTGGAAGACCGCCTTCGCCTGGCGCACGGAGGACATGGACCTTTACAGCATCAACTACCTGCACTTCGGGGAGCCCAAGACTTGGTATGCGGTGCCCCCGGAGCACGGCCGGCGCCTGGAACGCCTGGCCAGGGAGCTTTTCCCGGGCAGCTCCCGGGCCTGTGAGGCCTTCCTGCGGCACAAGGTGGCTCTCATCTTGCCCACGGTCCTCAATGACAACGGCATCCCCTTCGGTCGGGTCACTCAGGAGGCTGGAGATTTCATAGTGCTGTTTCCCTATGGCTACCACTCTGGCTTCAACTGCGCGGAAGCCATCAATTTTGCCCCCCAGCGCTGGGTCGATTATGGCAAAGTGGCCTGGGAATAGGGCTCTGCATGACCTTTGGAAAGATCTTCGTCAGAATAAGGGAGATTTCAGGTGAGCACCCTTAGGATATTAAAAATGGGTGATTGGGTGGGGACTTTAAAAGGGACCTATAATTACCAGCTGCGAAGGGAGTTGGATGTTAGAATAGTAACATTAAGACCAGAGCTTTGTATGGTATTGAAATTGTGTGTGTGTGTGTGTGTGTGTGTGTGTGTGTGTGTGTGTGTGTTTGTCTTCTGTTTC
>NW_021703126.1:0-6263 GCF_005190385.1 Monodon monoceros
CATACAACCCAGCAATCCCACTACTGGGCACATACCCTGAGAAAACCATAATTCAAAAAGGGTCATGTACCACAATGTTCATTGCAGTTCTATTTACAATAGCCAGGACATGGAAGCAACCTAAGTGTCCAATACATATAGCTGATTCACTTTGCTCTACAGCAGAAACTAACACAACATTGTAAAGCAATTACACTCCAATAAAGATGTTTAAAAAAATAAAGAAATAATATAAAATAAAAATAAAATTCAAGTAAAATTTAAAAAGCGAAAAGGCTTACCATATGAAATTGTTCTGTTGCTGTGTTGTGGCCCTGTCCTCCCAGAGACCTTGGAGTCTTTGCTTGTAGGAGCCCTAACTAATGAAGAAATAGGATGGGTGACTCATCCCCACATACCTGGCAGACAAGTCACAGGCACCAATCCCCAATATAGGAGAGTCTAAGTATCAGTAGAATTTGACTGGATGCACAAAGTGCTACCATATTGAGTAGTTAATTCAACAAAACAGCTTGCCCATCCAGTCAGATATAACTTTTAACTCAGTTGATTGGGAGGCCAGTTGATTCAACAAATGTCAACTGGTTCAATGATAGTCAAAAAAAAAGAGTAATTATTTAAAAACATAATCATGCTTACCTAACTGAACTGAAGTTAATACTGGGATGATTAGCTGAGTTACCACAAGTTTCCTTCTCTCTCTGTCTCTATCTGTCTGTCTGTCTCTTCGGGGATTATATAGAATTATATCCTCTGGGGAAAAATGAAGGCATTGTGGTAGTTAGAAGCAATGTGTACGGACTTGGAAGTTTTTCCTTTGAAATTACACTAGAGGAGGTTTGTAGGGTTTTTTTTTTTTTTGTAAATTTGTTTGGGTTGAAAATTCAAATAGATACTTCATCTATGTGTAGTTGTGTCTTCCTAGATCGGTAGGTTATCTACTTCTGAGATTAAGCCATTTTAGTTATGAATTATTCATACAGTAAAATATTTTCCTTAAATAAATCCTTATTCCTCTTTATGGCCTCAAGTTGAGAAGTTTCACTATCAAATTTCACAAAGAAAAAATTCATTCACAGTGTACACTTTATTAATTTTGCTGTTTTTATTCTTTATTTCATTCTATTCTTGCAACAACACTTTGGGCAGATAGGGCAAGTATTAGTTCCTTTTTAAAGCTAGTCTATTTACATCAAACGGAAATAAGTTATTTCACTGGATTGCTTCCTCTCCGCTTTTATGAAGCCCTACTCACCTGGGGCCACCCACTTACGGCTGTGTTAGGATTAGAACTCAGGCAATACTAGCGGTAATACTGTGCATATACCATGTATTAATCTTCACCCTATGAGAACTGGGGCAGCATCCTATCAGTAAACAGTTGAATATTTCTGCATTCAATAAGTACAATAAATAAAGACCACTGAGTACAGTAAAGATCATAAAGAGTATCATATCTGGGCCAGGCTTGCTACCGAATGGTTTTCAGAGTTTTGGATTTTGGAGTTGCAGATTGTGGATGTGTATTCCCCTAGCCTTGGTGCTCTCCACTACTGTGTGAAGCACTAATTATTTAACATACAATGACTACTACGCACCTTTTACCTCTTACTCCAAGGCTTCTCTGAAGAGCAACCAACCTGTTGGTGGTCAGCAGAGAGAACCTTTAGGCCCAAGTATTTTCTCCATGACCTTCATTATGCACAAGAGGCAACTCTCTTTTCTTTCACTACTGACAGCTCAACTATATACAGAATCTCTTAATTTTTCACCCGTGTCTTTCTTCCCTTTCAACTTCTTCTCTGGCTTCTTTGAGAATTAGAGAGAGGGGATGTAAAAGGATAGGATCATATCACAGAAAAGTCAAGGAGGAAGAGTGTGTCAAAGAGGGGGGGCAGAGCGCCCTACACTGTCAAATGAGTCAAAAAGATTCAGGAGGGTGAGGACCAAGGTGCCATGACCTTGGCAACCAGTGATTCCCTAGTGACCTTTGAGGGAGCAGTTTCTTCAGGGTTATGGGAATGGAACCCAGAATGCAAAGAGGGAGCAAGTGGATGTTGGTGAAGCCAAGACAGTAAATAGAGACCTAATTTTTAATTAGCCAGCATCAACATCCTTTAAAGTTCCTCAGAGTAAAATTCCTTTCACTAGTTCCATGCACTTCCTTATTGTTCCATTAAAACCTGCTTTTCCTCAAGCAGTAACAATAAAATACAATCAAAGATCGTTCTCATTAGTCATTTTTTGTTGTTTGTTTCCATTAAATCGCTAGCGTTATGACAGTTTGTCTTCTAATATTGTACATCATAAATATACAACATTTCAACTACATCATGAGTTAATATGCTCCTGTGAACTGGCCTGAAGGCTGTCTTACCACATGTGACTTATTTACATGGGGAACATCTTTCCTAAATTCCAAAGAATTGAGTAGTGAACTAACAGCTTGAAGTATAGGAAATTGCCATTTCTGTAGGTCAAAAATGATTATAGCAGCAATTTGATCTCGTTCAACCTCCTAAGTTTTCAAATGCTACCCTGATACAAACTGAATATTGCCACCCTGATTCACTGTTCACTAATTACGGTGGAGGAGGACAAATGGAAACCAGGAGTGATTAACACGAGTCTTAATTGAACTTTTGCTAAGTTGTGCAAAAGGGGCCACTTGTTTACTGCAGCAAGGCACCCGACAATGGCACCTTCTAGGCCTGCCTGCCCATGGTGGCTAGTGCTCACCTTTGTTCTACACCAGGCCCAGGGCCTCTTGTTCTACCCTTTCCGATGGTCTTGGATATGACCTAGCCCTGTTGTTCTGGGAACCTACTTTCAGATTGGGCCAAAAGACATCAGACACTTGGGGAAAAACAAACAAACAAACAAACTTAGGATCACTTTCTCTGCATCTTATGAAATCTCTCCCTTCACCCAACACCCCACGCCCATATTATTGTCATATGTTCACTAATTTTCAAAAAATACAAGCAATATCAAGGAGTAACTATGGAAAAATTACTTCTAGGGACACAGCTGTCATTTCTTTACTGGCCAAACTCTCCCCTACTGCCCAGTACCAAGATAAAGACCTGTACCAACTACTTGCATCCTACTACTGCCCCTAATATGTTATAATAAAGAAGAGACTAACACTGTGCCTTATAAACTGGATCATAGTCTCTGCCCATAACTAATATAAAATCCATTTTCAACCAGTGCTGTGAAAATAAAAAGCAAAATAACTCAATAAATAACAACTAGAAATTATTCATTCATTCAAACCAAAATTTCCTAAAACAGAATGGTATTCTTGGTAATAAACTGAACCTTGTCATAAATTATGAACAGGTCCCTTCCAGGAAATTATCTCTCTGTTTATATTTCCTGAACCTAGCATCTTATCTAACACAGAGTGCCTCCACTCAATAAATTCTTCAGGCAAGAAGGAAGGAATGGAGGGAGGGAGGGAGGAAAGAAGGGCCAAATGAAAGTTAGTAGGAAAGAAGGAAAAACTTCCATGCATTTGCTTGTGTAATTGAGATAACTAGACATGCAATATTTTTTATGAAACAAAACAAGATGTAAAGTGGGAAATAAAATACTATGTTAAGGGGCTCCATAACTTTGAAGTAAGGACTGGGAATTTGGACTTTGAGGGATTTTATACTCTTTCTAGTTCTTCACCTGTGTTCTGTCCTATTCCTGTTCCTTATCCAGGGATGATAAATGTGCATACTTCACTTGGTGATATTAATATCTGGAATCTGATCATGTATCATTCTAAATGCAACAGTTCACTGCATTCTTTTATATAGTGATGTTTTGTATTGGTTAGTCCTTGTGGAAAACATGGTAGATGAAACTACACCCCAAAACGCAAAATCTACCAGCATTTACATTTCTTCTGTGAAACAAGTCCAGATATCACCATCCCAGCTCATTGTTTCTGCAGTGACTTGGTTTTCAGATGCTTCTGTCTTTCCAGTTTCATCATAGTTTTTGCTAAGGACTTGGAGACTGGAGTGACAGGTATATTTCCACTCGCTTTACAGCATTTTATTTCCAGGACATATCACCTCGCAATGTGTTCCCTTGTGGGACATTACAGGATCATTACTTTTAAAATGAAAGGTATGGTTGATGATTGACTGCCCTCTAATTACCCAGAGTGTTTGTCAAAGCCAGTGGGCAGGAGACATAAGCTCTATTTTGCTGTTATATTGACTGTCAAGTTTACAGCGCATCTCTGCTAGCATGGAAAACTTCCTCAACAAGGATATTTAGTGGAGCAGATCTTTGCCAATGGAAAAAATCCCCTCCCTTTGCGGATAAACAGTGAAGAAAATGATCTAATGATCAAATTGGTCCATCCCATGCCTTCAAAATAAGGAGCTTATCTAGGATCGGTGTTCCTCAACCTTTTTTTTTCTTTCCATTATTGAGGCTTCTCAGACATCTTCTCCTAATAGCTCACCCAGGACATTTTAATACCATAGATATACTTTTCATCTGTTAACGTACTGTGGTCCTTTGGAGGATTATAAAGCATTGTAATACTGATTTTTTTCTCCCCACCAAGAACAATTTCCACCTTCTTGAGAATGCATGTCTTGGATGATGCCTGCTAGTGCACACTGATGGAATTCAGATGATGTTTCACCAATTCTATATGCAAGGCCACGGTATTCTGGAGTATACAACTCAAGAGCATGTAAGATGGAAACTGGTTCTTTAGTAAACCAACTGAATATCATTACTCTCCTAAAAATAAGGAAGCCCTAATAACGTTAAAGAGTACATGGTGCCCAGGTCAAAAAATTTGCAGCCACCAATTCAAGGTCCTCCACGTACAGAGAGGGGCCAGGCTTTGCTCCCAGAAGGTATAAGACTATGGCCTTGTGACAGCCACTATCTCATTTGCTTATTAGCATACATTTATTGAGTTCCAACTGTGTAGACTTTCAGCTCCATGAGGGAAGTGACTGTTTTCGATTTTGCTCACCATTATAGAATAAAGGAAAGAAAGAATGAAGACAGAAAGGGAAGGAAATAGGAAGACAAGGCAGTATGCTAAGGCAGTAAGAAGACTTGAACACTGCCTCTAAGAATATTACATTTAGTGTGAAGGTATATAAACAAATAGTCAAAATAAAATACTGTGATGGTTATAACTGAAAAGATGTATAGATATGGTGAGGTTACAAAGCAGTGGTTAATTCTATCTGGTTAGAGGTGGGAAGAAAACGAAGTGAGTTATGAAAACCTTTAGGGAGACAAGGTTGTATTAGAAGACTTACGTGGGCCCCAGGGCACTCTTGCCTTTGTGGTCTCCTTTTTCTACAAAAGCACATTTAAGTGTAATATACTTCTAGTACAACAAGATGAGTATCATTATCTGGGCAGCCTAGGGGCACATAGCCTGGAGGCCCTCCAGAGACCTCTAGGAGGATGAGAGGTTTAAGCGAGAGAAAATCTAGAACAAGCTGGGAGAGTGGCTGGAAGATGGGGCAGAGTGTTCCAGGCAGAGGCAACAGCTTGTTCAAAGGCCTGGAAGTGAGAGATCTATTAGGATTGGATGAAAGAGAGACAGAAACAGAAGGGGAGAAGTGTGAGAGATGAAGTTAGAGAAGAAGGTGGGGGTCAAACCGCAGCAGGCCCCATGTTAAGGAGTCTGGCTTTATTGTAAAGAGAATAAGAAACCATTTTTAAAAGCTTTTATGTGAGGAACCAACAGAAGCAGGTTTGCATTTTGTATATTCATTCAATCTACATTGCAGCCAAATGACTGGTGAAGGTGTCGTGGATATTCTGTGGGTCCACCCAGGCCCCCTCTTTAGGGCCCACATACCCACCCCCAGCTTCTGGAAATAATGGCTTTTGAAGGTTCATGGCTGAGCCCTTCAGTGGGAATTGCCCTCAGCCATAGGGAACTGCCCTTTCCAAGGGCAGATCCTTTCCCAGAGAGCACCCATGACCGTAACCAGCTAATGTAGAGATACAAAGGCCCAGCCACATTCTCTCAATCAGGGACAACCTCAGCTTCTAAGATCCCTGAAGGATTGACTGAGGCCTCTGTTGTAACCATGTTTCTGGTTACTTCTCCCTCTGCTCAATCCTACTCTGTTAGTTTCCTATGGCTGCATAATGCTTTAGCACAAACTTAATGGCCTAAAAAAACACATTTATCATCTCACAACGTCCATGGGTCAGGAGTCTGGGCACAGCTCAACTGGATCCTCTTCTTAGGCTGCAATCAAAGTGTTGGC
>NW_021703127.1:0-1205 GCF_005190385.1 Monodon monoceros
GTCTGGCCCTTGTAAGCACTTGAATTTGCCACTCTGGCTTTATATCAAATTTTCCCACCCCTCAGCAAGAAAATGCTAGAGGCAAAAAGAACAGAGGACTGAAGACAGAACTTTAGTTAATACCCACCTGTATGGATGAGATAAAGAATCAGTGGGGAGACATTTAATAACTGGTTAGAAAAGGAAGAAGAAAACCAGAATTGGACAGTTACCAAAACAAACAAAACACAAGGAAGAGACGAGTCAAGAAGGGGGGATGGTCAACCTCAGGGAAAACTACAGAGTTCAACAATAAAGACAGTGATAAAAGCAGGTCATATGTGACCTTTCAGAGAATAATTGCTGTGTTTTGATGATCATGGAAGACAGAAGATAGGAGGTTAAGGAGCAAAGGGCTGCTGAGAAAATGGAGGTGTTGAAATAAAAATTTTCACAAGTTTGGTATTGACTGGAAGGAGAAAAATAATTGATTTCTAAAATGGCAGCGGAATCAAACCAAATGTGTTTTTTTCCCACTTCTTGTTTTGGTGGACAAGGGCAAGGGGCAACACGTGTTTGAAAAGCATTGGCAGAAGAGCCAGGAAAAAGGAACCAGGTTATTGAGGGAACAAAGTTTGGGAGGCGGCTAAGAGTAATGGATAGAGAGCATGGGTGAAGCAGCTAGTTTTGGAAATAAAGGATAATAGACCTTCATCTAAGTCTGTTAGTGTGCAATATGGGGTCCTAATGAATCATCAGTAGTAACTCAGGAGAAAGCAGTATCTGGGTCCCATGGTGGGGGTAGGGTAATGGAAGAATGATGACCTTGTCTAGTAGTTCAGAGAAGGTCTGTTCTCTCTGGTTACAGTCTTGAAGGAGGAGCAGACAGGCAGTGAAGGATCTGATAACTGAGAGACTGAAAGCCATTTGTGGCAGGAACCCGAGCCATGTGCCCAGATAGAATCTTGGTGCCTTTCTGGCCCCCTTTTCTGTCAGTTCTGCAATTGCACTAATAAGAAATGTCTCTTATCTCACATAGGTTAATGATTTTGAGAAGGAAAAAAAATACAGTTTATTATGATGGCAGGAAGGGCAATGCAAATGGCAACTGAGAAACTTGAAATGCAACTAAGTGCTTTGAACTTCATTTCAAGAGGCAACGATACCACTCATCAAATAGTACCCTCTGAAGAAGGAACATAGAATGACAAAATATGCTAAATTCA
>NW_021703128.1:0-22450 GCF_005190385.1 Monodon monoceros
AGAAATATTTCCTTAAAAGAGACTAAATCATGAAGAAATAGGAAATATAAATGAAGCAATAACACATAAGGGGATTGAGTCAGTGATCAAAAACTTCCCAACTAAGAAAAGTTTAAGAACAGATACAGATTTACCTGGTAAATTCTACTAAATATTTAAAGAAGAATTCACACTGATCCTTTTCAACTGTTCCTAAAAAATCAGAGGCGAGGGAGCATTCCCAAACTCATTCTGTGAGGCCAGCAGTACCCTGACACCAAAGACATTTGGACATTACAGAAAAGAAAACTACAGACCACTACCCCCAATAATTTTAGATGCAAAAACTGTTAAGAAAACATTAGCAAAGTGAATTCAACATCATGGTAAAAAGATGCTCTACTTAAACAAATCAGTCAATGATACACCACATCAATAGAATGAAAGATTAAAATCATATAATTATCTCAATAGATGCAGAAAAGGAATTTGACAAAGTACAACACCGTTTTATGATAAAAAAAGAAACTCTCAACAAATTGGGTAAGGAAGGAACATACTTCAACATAATAAAAACCATAGATGACAAGCGCACAGCGAATATTTTACTCAACAATGAACTATTCAAAGATTTCCTCTAAGATCAGAAACAAGACAAAGGCGCCCAATCTCACCATTTTTACTCAACATAGTACTGGAAGTTCTGGCTAAAGCAATTAGACAGTTTTTTTAAAAGACATCTAAATTGGAAATGGAGTAAAGTTACCTTTTTCCATTTGAAGTGATTGTATATATAGAGAATTCTGAAACCCAACAAAATTGTTAAAACTAAACAATAAATTCAGTAAGTAGGATAAAAAAATCAACATACAGGTAAAAATAAGTTGCATCCCTCTATATAAAAATAATATAGCTTAAAATAAAGAGAACAATCCCATTTACAGCATCAACAAGAATAAAATACTTTAAAATTTTAAATCAGGAAGTGAAAGATTTGTGCACTGAAATACAAGGCCCTAATGATAGAAACTGAAAAAGACACAGGTAAATATAAAGATATCTTGTGATCAAAGATCAGAAAAATTAATAATATAATATCCATACAAACGAAAATTATTTATAGATTAATTGCAATCCTTATCAGGATTCCAACAGCATTTTTCAGACAAATAGGAAAGGCCAATCCTAAAAATTTATATGGAACCAAAAGAAAAAAGAAATAACCACCCAGTATAAAAAGCAATCCTAGAAGATGGCGGAAGAGTAAGATCTGGAAATCACCTTCCAAACCATGATACATCGGAAATACCTCTACACGTAGAACTGCTACTATACAACACCCAAAGAACGCTGGCAAAAGACCTCAGACCTCCCGAAAGGCAAGAAACTCCCCACGTACCTGTGTAGGGCAAAATAAAAAAGAAAAAAAAGAGACAAAAGAATAGGGTTGGGACCAGCACCAGTGGGAGGGAGCTGTGAAGGAGGAAAGGTTTCCACACACTAGAAGCCCCTTCATGGGCGGAGACTGTGGGAGGTGGAGGGGGAATCTTCAGAGCCATGGAGGAGAGCACAGCAAGCAGGGTGTGGAGGGCAAAGAGGAGAGATTCCCCCACATAGGATTGGTACCGCCCAGCACTCACCAGCCCGAGAGGCTTGTCTGCTCACCCGCCGGGACAGGTGGGGGCTGGGATGTGAGGTTCAGGCTTCGGTAAGATGCAGGGAGAGGACTGGTGTTGGCTGAGTAAACACCACCTGAAGGGGTCACTGCATCACGGCTAGCTGGGAAGGAGTCTGGTAAAAGGCTGGAGCTGCCGTAGAGACAAGAGACTTTTCCTTGCCTCTTTGTTTCTTGGTGTGAGAGGAGAGGGGATTAAAAGCACTGTTGAAAGGACCTCCAGAGATGGGCGTGAGCCACGGCTAGCAGTGCGGACCCCAGAGACGGGCATGAGACACTAAGACTGCTGCTGCAGCAACCACGAAGCCTGTGTGCAAGCACAAGTTACTCTCCACACCACACCTCCTGGGAGACTGTGCAGCCCACCACTGCCAGGGTCCCTTAATCCAGGGACAAATTCCTTGTGTGAATGCACGGCATGCCCCAGGCTAGTGCAATGACATGCTGGCCTCTGTCACCGCAGACTTTCCCCAATCCGTACCCATCCCTCTCCCCAGCCTGAGTGAGCCAGAACCCCTGAAGCAGCTGCTCCTTTAACCCCGTGCTGTCTGAGTGAAGGACAGACACCCTCAGGCGACCTACATGCAGAGGTGGGGCCAAATCCAAAGCTGAACCCCGGGAGACGTGTGAACATAGAAGACAAAGGGAAATTTCTCCCAGGAGCTTCAGAAGCAGCAGATTAAAGCTCCACAATCAAACTGGTATACCCTGCATCTGTGGAATACCTGAATAGACAATGAATCATCCCATATTGAGGAGGTTGACTTTGGGAGCAAGATAGATTATTTTTTCCCATTTTCCTCTTTTTGTGAATGAGTCTGTGTATGTTTCTGAGTCTGTATAGCTTTGCTTTCACCATTTGTCCTAGGGTTCTGTCCATCTGAATTTTTATAAAAATATTTTCCTTAATAATTAATTTTTATTTTAATAACTTTATTTAATTTTACCTTACTTTATTTTATCCTCTTTCTTTCTTTCTTTCTTTCTTTCTATTTTCTCTCCCTTTTATTCTGAGCCATGTGGAGGAGAGGTTCTTGGTGCTCCAGCCAGGCATCAGGGCTGTGCTCCTGAGGTGGGAGAGCTAACTTCAGGACAGTGGTCCACAAGAGAACTCCCAGCTCCACGTAATATCAAATAGCAAAAATCATCCAGAGATCTCCATCTCAACACCAAGAACCAGCTTCACTCAACGACCAGCAAGCTACAGTGCTGGACACCCTAGGCCAAACAACTAGCAAGACAGGAACACAGCCCCATCCATTAAGAAAAGGCTGCCTAAAATCATAATAAGGCCACAGACATCCCAAAACACACCACCAGACGTGGACCTGCCCACCAGAAAGACAAGATCAAACCTCATCCACCAGAACACAGGCGCTTGTCCCTTCCACCAGGAAACCTACACAACCCACTGAGCCAACCTTAGCAACTGGAGACAGACACCACAAACAATGGGAACTATGAACCTGCAGCCTGCAAAAAGGAGACCCCAAACACAGTGAGATAAACATAATTAAAAGACAGAAAAAGATACAGCAGACGAAGGAGCAAGGTAAAAACCCATCAGACCTAACAAATGAAGAGGAAATAGGCAGTCTACTGAAAAAGGATTCAGAATAATGATAGTAAGGATGATCCAAAATTCTGGAAATAGAATAGAGAAAATGCAAGAAACATTTAAAAAGGACCTAGAAGAACAAAAGAGGAAACAAGCAATGATCAAGAACACAAAAAATGAAATTAAAAATACCTTAGAAGGATCAATAGCAGAATAACTGAGGCAGAATAACGGATAAGTGATCTGCAAGATAAAAGAGTGGAAATAACTACTGCAGAGCAGAATAAAGGAAAAAGAATGAAAAGAACTGAGGAAAGTCTCAGACACATCTGGGACAACTTTAAAAGCACCAATATCCGAAATATAGGGGTCCCAGAAGAAGAAGAGAAAGAGAAAGGGACTGAGAAAATATTTGAAGAGATTATAGTTGAAGATTTCCCTCATATGGAAAAGGAAATAGTTAATCAAGTCCAGGAAGCACACAGAGTCCCAAACAGGATAAATCCAAGGACAAGCTCGTCAAGACACATATTAAACAAACCATCAAAAATTAAATACAAAGAACACATATTAAAAACAGCAAGGGAAAAACAACAAGTAAAACACAATGGAACCCCGATAAGGCTAACAGCTGAACTTTCAGCAGAAATTCTACAAGCCAGGAGGGAGTGGCAGGACATATTTAAAGTGATGAAGGAGAAAAACCTGCAACCAAGATTACTCTACCCAGCAAGGATCTCATTCAGATTTGATGGAGAAATTAAAACCTTTACAGACAAGCAAAAGCTGAGAGAATTCAGCACCACCAAACCAGCTTTACAACAAAAGCTAAAGGAACTTCTCTAGGCAAGATACACAAGAGAAGGAAAATACCTACCTACAAACCAAAAACAATTAAGAAAATGGGAAGACGAACATACATATCGATAATTACCTTAAATGTAAATGGATGAAATGCTCGCACCAAAAGACACAGACTGGCTGAATGGATACAAGAACAAGACCCATATATATGCTGTCTTCAAGACACCAACCTCAGACCTAGGGACACATACAGAATGAAAGTGAGGGGATGGAAAAAGATATTCCATGCATACAGAAATGAAAACAAAGCTGGAGTAGCAATTCTCATATCAGACAAAATAGACTTTAAAATAAAGACTATTACAAGAGACAAAGAAGTACACTGCATAATGATCAATGGATCGATTCAAGAAGAAGATATAACAATTGTAAATATTTATGCTCCCAGCACAGGAGCACCTCAATACATAAGGAAAGTACTAACAGCCTTAAAAGGGGAAATTGACAGTAACACAATCAGCGTAGGATACTTGAACACCCCACTTTCACCAATGGACAGATGATCCAAAATGAAATTAAATAAGGAAACACGAGCTTTAAATGATACGTTAAACAAGATGGACTTAATTCACAGTTTTAAAACATTCCAGTCGAAAACAACAGAATACACACTTTTCCAAATTGCTGTTGGAACATTCCCCAAGGTAGATCATATCTTGGGTCACAAACCAAGTCTTGGTAAATTTAAGAAAATTGAAATCGTGCCAAGTATCTTTTCCAACCACAATGCTATGAGACTAGATATCAATTACAGGAAAAGGTCTGTAAAAAAAAAAAAACACATGGAGGGTAAACAATACACTACTTAATAACCAAGTGATCACTGCAGAAATCAAAGTGGAAATCAAAAAATACCTAGAAACATGACAATGGAGACACGATGAACCAAAACGTATGGGATGCAGCAAAAGCAGTTCTAAGAGGGAAGTTTACAGCAATACAATCCTACCTTAAGAAACAGGAAACATATCAAATGAACAAGTTAACCTTGCACCTAGAGCAATAGAAAAAGAAGAACAAACAAACCCCAAAGTTAGCAGAAGGTAGGGTATCATAAATATCAGATCAGAAATAAATGAAAAAGAATTGAAGGAAACGATAGCAAAGATCAATAAAACTAAAAGCTGGTTCTTTGAGAAGATAAACAAAATTGATAAACCATTAGCCAAATTCATCAAGAGAAAAAGGGAAGAGACTCAAATAAATAGAATTAGAAATAAAAAAGGATAAGTAACAACTGACATGGAAGAAATACAGAAGATAATGAGAGATTACTGCAAGTAACTGTATGCCAATAGAACGGAAACCTGGAAGAAATGGACACATTTTTGAAATGCACAACCTGAAAAAACTGAATCAGGAAGAAATAGAAAATATGAACAGACCAATTACAAGCACTGAAATTGAAACCGTGATTTAAAATCTTCCAACAAACAAAAGCCGAGGACCAGATGCTTTACAGGCGAATTCTATCAAAAATTTAGAGAAGAGCTAACACCTATCCTTCTCAAACTCTTCCAGAATATAGCAGAGGGAGGAACACTTCAAAACTCATTCTACGAAGCCACCATCACCTTGACACCAAAACCGGACAAGGATATCACAAAGAAAGAAAACTACAGGCCAATATCACTGAAGAACATAGATGAAAATATCCTCAACAAAATACTAGCAAACAGAAGCCAACAGCACATTAAAATGATCATACACCGTGATCAAGTGAGGTTTATTCCAGGAATGCAAGGATTCTTCAATATAAGCAAATCAACCAATGTGATAAAACATATTAACAAATTGAAGGAGAAAAAACATATGATCATCTCAATAGATGCAGAGAAAGCTTTCGACAAATTTCAACACCCATTTATGATAAAAACCCTGTGGAAAGTAGGCATAGAGGGAACTTTTCTCAACACAATAAAGGTCATATATGACAAATCCACAGCCAACATCATCCTCAATGGTGAAAAACTGAAAGCATTTCCACTAAGATCAGGAACAAGACAGGGTTGCCCACTCTCAACACTCTCATTCAACCTAGTTTTGGAAGTTTTAGCCACAGCAATCAGAGAAGAAAAGGAAATAAAAGGAATCCAAATTGGAAAAGAAAAAGTAAAGCTGTCACTGTTTGCAGATGACATGATACTATACATAGAGAATCCTAAAGATGTTACCAGAAAACTACTAGAGCTAATCAATGAATATGATAAAGTTGCAAGATACAAAATTAATGCACTGAAATGTATGGCATTCCTATACACTAATGACGAAAAATCTGAAAGTGAAATCAAGAAAGCACTCCCATTTACAATTGCAACAAAAAGAATATAATATCTAGGAATAAACGTACCAAAGGAGAGAAAAGACCTGTATGCAGAAAATTACAAGACACTAATTAAATAAATTAAAGATGATACAAATAGATGGAGAGATATACCATGTTCTTGGATTGGAAGAATCAACATTGTGAAAATGACTCTGCTACCCAAAGCAATCTACAGATTCAATGCAATCCCTACCAAACTACCACTGGCATTTTTCACAGAACTAGAACAAACATTTTCACAATTTGTACGGAAACAAAAGACCCCGAATAGTCAAAGCAATCTTGAGAATGGAAAACGGAGCTGGAGGAATCAGGCTCCCTGTCTTCAGACTATACTACAAGGCTACAGTAATCAACACAGTATGGTACTGGCACAGAAACAGAAAGATAGATCAATGGAACAGGATAGAAAGCCCAGAGATAAACCCACGCACATATGGTCACCTCATCTTTGATAAAGGAGGCAGGAAAGTACAGTGGAGAATGGACACCCTCTTCAGTAAGTGGTGGTGGGAAAACTGGACAGGTACATGTAAAAGTATGAGAGTAGATCACTCCCTAACACCATACACAAAAATAAGCTCAAAATGGATTAACAACCTAAATTTAAGGCCAGAAACTATCAAACTGTTAGAGGAAAACATAGGCAGAACACTCTATGACATAAATCACAGCAAGATCCTTTTTGACCCACCTCCTAGAGTAATGGAAATAAAAACAAAAATTAACAAATGGGACCTAATGAAACTTCAAAGCTTTTGCACAGCAAAGGAATCCATAAACAAGACCAAAAGACAACCCTCAGAATGGGAGAAAATATTTGCAAATGAAGCAACTGACAAAGGATTAATTTCCAAAATTAACAAGAAGCTCATGCAGCTTAATAAAAAAAAACAACAACCCAATCTGAAAATGGGCAGAAGACCTAAATAGACATTTCTCCAAAGAAGATATACAGACTGCCAACAAACACATGAAAGAATGCTCAACATCAATAATCATTAGAGAAATGCAAATCAAAACTACAATGAGATATCTCACACACCAGTCAGAATGGCCATCCTTAAAAAATCTAGGAACAATAAATACTGGAGAGGGTGTGGAGAAAAGGAAACACTCCTGCACTGCAGGTGTGCATGTGAATTGGTACAGCCACTATGGAGAACAGTATGGAGGTTCCTTAGAAAACTACAAATAGAACGACCATATGACCCAGCAATCCCACTACTGGGCTTATACCCGGAGAAAACCAAAATTCAAAAAGAGTCATGTACCAAAATGTTAATTGCAGCTCTATTTACAATAGCCCAGAGATGGAAACAACCTAAGTGCCCATCATCAGATGAATGGATAAAGAAGATGTGGCACATATATACAATGGAATATTACTCAGCCATAAAACGAAACGAAACTGAGCTATTTTTAATGAGGTGGGTAGACCTAGAGTCTGTTATACAGAGTGAAATAATTCATACAGAGAAAGACAAATACTGTATGCTAACACATATATATGGAATTTAAGAATAAAAAATGTATTGAAGAACCTAGGGGTAAGACAGGAATAAAGACACAGATCTACTAGGGAATGGATTTTAGGATACAGGGAGGGGGACGGGTAAGCTGTGAAAAAGTGAGAGAAAGGCATCGATATTTATACACTACCAAACATAAGGTATATAGCTAGTGGGAAGCAGCCATATAGCACAAGGAGATTAGCTCGGTGCTTTGTGACTGCCTGGAGGGGTGGGATAAGGAGAGTGGGAGGGAGGGAGACACAAGAGGGCATAGATTTGGGAACATTTGTGTTTGTATACCTGATTCACTTTGTTATAAAGCATAAACTAACACACCATGGTAAAGCAATTATACTCCAATAAAGATGTAAAAAAAAAGAAAAGGAAACAGGAAACATCTCAAATGAACAACCTAAACTTGCGCCAAGAGCAATAGAGTAAGAAGAACGAACAAACCCCAAAGTTAGCAGAAGGAAAAAAATCATAATTATCAGATCAGAAATAAATGAAAGATAGGAGAGCCAGTTTCAGATTTCACCCCTGGAACTCTAGAGGTTTTGAACCAGCAACAGATACATCAAAAATACATCTACACGTGGAACAACTCCTACAAAACACCTACTGAAGGCTGGCAGAAGACCTCAGACCTCCCAAAAGGCTAGAAACTCCACACGTACTTGGGTAGGGCAAAAGAAAAAAAGAAAAAACAGAGACAAAAGAATAGGGACAGCACCTGCACCAGTGGGAGGGAGCTGTGAAGGAGGAAAAGCTTCCACACACTAAGAAGCCCCTTCGTGGGCAGAGACTGAAGGAGATGGAGGGGGGAGCTTCAGAGCCACAGAGGAGTGCACAGCAATGGCTGCGGAGGGCAAAGCGGGGAGATTGCCACACAGAGGATCGGTGTCAACCGGCACTCACCAGCTTGAGAGGCTTCCCTGCTCACCCGCCGGTGTGGGCAGGGCTGCGAGCTGAGGCTCGGGATTCAGTTTTCGTCAGAGTGCAGGGAGAGGACTGGGGTTGACAGCTTGAACATAGCCTGAAGGGGTTAGTGCACCACGGCTAGCCAGGAAGGAGTCCTGGGAAAAGTCTGCACCTGCCGAAGAGGCAAGAGACTTTTTCTTCCCTCTTTGTTTCCTGGTGCACGAGGAGAGGGGTTTCAGAGCACTGCTTAAAGGAAATCCAGAGACGGGCGCAAGCCACGGCTAAAAGCACGGACCCCAGGGATGGGCGGGAGACGCTAAGGCTGCTGCTGCCACCACCAAGGGGCCTGTATGCAAGCACAGGTCACTCTCCACACCCCTCTTCCGTGGAGCCTGTGCAGCCCGCCACTGCCAGGTTCCTGGGATCCAGGGACAACTTCCCCGGGAGAACGCATGGCGGGCCTCAGGCTGGTGCAACGTCATACCGGCCTCTGCCGCTGCAGGCCCGCCCCGCACGCAGTGTCCCTCCCTCCCCCCTGGCCTGAGTGTGCCACAGCCCCCGAATCAGCGGCTCCTTTAACCCCGTCCTGCCTGAGCAAAAAACAGACGCCCTCCTGAGACCTACACGCAGAGGCAGGGCCAAATCAAAGCTGAGCCCCTGTGAGCTGTGAGAACAAAGAAGAGAAAGGGAAATCTCTCCCAGCAGCCTCAGAAACAGTGGATTAAAGCTCCACAATCAACTTGATGTACCCTGCATCTGTGGAATACCTGAATAGACAACGAGTCATCCCAAATTGAGGAGGTGGGCTTCGAGGGCAAGATGTATGATTTTTTTCCCTTTTCCTCTTTTTGTGAATGTGTATGTGTATGCTTCTGTGTGAGATTTTGTCTGCATAGTTTTGCTTCCACCATTTGTCCTAGGGTCCTATCCGTACATGGTTTTTTTCTTTTAATTTTTTTTCTTAATAATTAACTATAATTTTAATAACTTTATTATACTTTACCTTCTTTCTTTCTTTCTTTCTTTCTTTCTTTCTTTCTTTCTTTCTTTCTTTCCTTGCTTCCTTCCCTCCTTTATACAATGAATCATCCCAAATTGAGGAGGTGGTCTCTGAGAGCAAGATTTATGATTTTTTCCACTTTATCTCTTTTTGTGAATGTGTATGTGTATGCTTCTGTGTGAGATCTTGTCTGTATAGTTTTGCTTCCACCATTTGTCCTAGGGTTCTCTCCGTCCATGGTTTTTTTAAAAATTTTTTTCTTAATAATTAATTTTAATAAATTTATTATACCGTACCTTCTTTCTTTCTTTCTTTCTTTCTTTCTTTCTTTCTTTCTTTCTTTCTTTCTTTCTTTCCTTGCTTCCTTCCTTCCTTTAGAAAACGAATCATCCCAAATTGAGGAGGTGGTCTCTGAGAGCAAGATTTATGATTTTTTTCCCCTTTACCTCTTTTTGTGAGGGTGTATGTGTATGCTTCTCTGTAAGATATTGTCTGTATAGCTTTGCTTCCAACATTTGTCCTAAGGTTCTATCCATCCCTTTTTTTTTCTAAATAATTATTTTTTAATTCAACAACTTTATTATACTTTATATCATTGTACCGTATCTTCTTTCCTTCTGTCTTTTTTCTTCCTTCCCTCCTTCCTTCCTTCCTCCCTCCCTCCTTTCTTTCCTTCTTTCCTTCTTTGCCTCTTTCTTTCTTTCTTTCTTTCTTCCTTCCTTCCTTCTCTCCATCCTTTCTTTCATTCTTCATACTAATTCTCTCTACTTTTTCTCACTTTTATTCTGAGCCGTGTGGATGAAAGGCTCTTGGTGCTCCAGCCAGGAGTCAGGGCTCTGCCTCTGAGGTAGGAGAGCCAACTTCAGGACACTGGTCCACAAGAGACCTCCCAGATCCACATAATATCAAATGGTGAAAATCTCCAAGAGACCTCCATCTTAACACCAGCACCCAGCTTCACTCAACGACCAGCAAGCTACAGTGCTGGACAACATATGCCAAACAACTAGCAAAACAGGAACACAACAACACCCATTAGCAGAGAGGCTGCCTAAAATCATAATAAGGCCACAGACACCCCAAAACACACCACCAGACGTGAACCTGTCCACTAGAGAGACAAGATCCGGCCTCATCCACCACAACACAGGCACTAGTCCCCTCCACCAGGAAGCCTACACAACCCACTGAAACAACCTTAGCCACTGGAGACAGACATCAAAAACAGCGGGAACTACGAACCTGCAGCCTGCAAAAAGGAGACCCCAAACACAGTAAGATAAGCAAATGAGAAGACAGAAAAACACACAGCAGATAAAGGAGCAGAATAAAAATGCACCAGACCTAACAAATGAAGAGGAAATAGGCAGTCTACCTGAAAAAGAATTCAGAATAATGATGTAATTGTGATCCAAAATCTTGGAAATAGAATGGACAAAATGCAAGAAACACTTAACAAGGACCTAGAAGAAATAAAGATGAAACAAGCAACGATGAACAACACCATAACTGAAATTAAAAGTACTCTAGATGGGATCAATAGCAGAATAACTGAGGCAGAAGAACGGATAAGTGATCTGGAAGATAAAATAGTGGAAATAAATACTGCAGAGCAGAATAAAGGAAAAAGAATGAAAAGAACTGAGGACAGTCTCAGAGACCTCTGGGACAACATTAAACGCACCAATATTCGCATTATAGGGGTTCCAGAAGAAGAAGAGAATAAGAAAGGGATTGAGAAAATATTTGAAGAGATTATAGTTGAAAACTTCCCTAATATGGGAAAGGAAATAGTTAATCAAGTCCAGGAAGCACAGAGAGTCCCATACAGGATAAATCCAAGGAGAAATACGCCAAGACACATATTAATCAAACTGTCAAAAATTAAAAACAAATAAAGCATATTAAAAGCAGCAAGGGAAAAACAACAAATAACACACAAGGGAATCCCCATAAGGTTAACAGCTGATCTCTCAGCAGAAACCCTACAAGCCAGAAGGGAGTGGCAGGACATACTGAAAGTGATGAAGGAGAAAAACCTGCAACCAAGACTACTCTACCCAGCAAGGATCTCATTCAGATTTGATGGAGAAATTAAAACCTTTACAGACAAGCAAAAGCTGAGAGAGATCAGCACCACCAAACCAGCTTTACAACAAATGCTAAAGGAACTTCTCTAGACAAGAAACACATGAGAAGGCAAAGACCTATAATAACGAACACAAAACAATTTAGAAAATGGGAATAGGAACATATATATCGATAATTACCTTAAATGTAAATGGACTAAATGCTCCCACCAAAAGACACAGATTGGCTGAATGGATACAAAACCAAGACCCTTATATATGCTGTCTACAAGAGACCCACTTCAGAACGAGAGACACATACAGACTGAAAGTAAGGGGATCGAAAAAGATATTCCATGCAAATGGAAACCGAAAGAAAGCTGGAGTAGCAATTCTCATATCAGACAAAATAGACTTTAAAATAAGGACTATTACAAGAGACAAAGAAGGACACTACATAATGATCAAGGGATCGATCCAAGAAGAAGATATAACAATTGTAAATATTTATGCACCTAACATAGGAGCACCTCAATGCATAAGGCAAATACTAACAGCCATAAAAGGGGAAATCGACAGTAACACATTCATATTAGGGGACTTTAACACCCCACTTTCACCCATGGACAGACCATCCGAAATGAAAATAAATAAAGAAACACAAGCTTTAAATGATACATTAAACAAGATGGGCTTAATTGATATTTATAGGACATCTCATCCAGAAACAACAGAATACACATTTTTCTCAAGTGCTCATGGAACATTCTCCAGGAGAGATCATATCTTGGGTCACAAATCAAGCCTTGGTAAATTTAAGAAAATTTAAATTTTATCAAGTATCTTTTCCAACCACAACACCATGAGACTGGATATCAATTACAGGAAAAGATCTGTAAAAAATACAAACACATGGAGGGTAAAGAATACACTACTTAATAATGAAGTGATCACTGAAGAAATCAAAGAGGAAATAAAAAAATACCTAGAAACAAATGACAACGGAGACACGACAACCCAAAACCTATGGGATGCAGCAAAAGCAGTTCTAAGGGGGAAGTTTATAGCAATACAAGCCCACCTTAAGAAGCAGGAAACATCTCGAATAAACAACCTAACCATGCAACTCAAGCAATTAGAGAAAGAAGAACAAAAAACCCCAAAGCTAGCACAAGGAAATAAATCATAAAAATCAGATCAGAAATAAATGGAAAAGAAATGAAGGAAACAATAGCAAAGATCAATAAAACTAAAAGCTGTTTCTTTGAGAAGATAAACAAAATAGATAAACCACTAGCCAGACTCATCAAGAAAAAAAGGGAGAAGACTCAAATCAATAGATTTAGAAATGAAACAGGAGAAGTAACAAATGACACTAAAGAAATAAAAAAGATCATGAGAGATTACTACAAGCAACTCTATGCAAACAAAATGGACAATCTGGAAGAAATGGACAAATTCTTAGAAATGCACAACCTGCCAAGACTGAACCAGGAAGAAATAGAAAATATGAACAGACCAATCACAAGCACTGAAATTGAAGCTGTGATTAAAAATCTTCCAACAAACAAAAGCCCAGGACCAGATGGGTTCACAGGCGAATTCTATCAAACATTTAGAGAACAGCTAACACCTATCCTTCTCAAACTCTTCCAAAATATAGCAGAGGGAGGAACACTCCCGAATTCCTTCTACGAGGACACCATCACCTTGATACAAAAACCAGACAAGGATGTCACAAAGAAAATTACAGGTCAATATCACTGATGAACATAGATGCAAAAATCCTCAACAAAATACTAGCAAACAGAATCCAACAGCACATTAAAAGGATCATACACCATGATCAAGTGGGGTTTATTCCAGGAATGCAAGGACTCTTCAATATAAGCAAATCTATCAATGTGATACACTATAATAACAAATTGAAGGAGAAAAACCATATGATCATCTCAATAGATGCAGAGAAAGGTTTGACAAAATTCAACACCCATTTATGATAAAAACCCTGAGAAAGTAAGCATAGAGGGAACATTCCTCAACACAATAAAGGCCATATATGGCAAGCCCACAGCCAACATCATCCTCAATGGTGAAAAACTGAAAGCATTTCCACTAAGATTCGGAACAAGACAAGGTTCCCCACTCTCACATCTGTTATTCAACATAGTTTTGGAAGTTTTAGCCACAGCAATAAGAGAAGAAAAGGAAATAAAAGAATCCAAATCGGAAAAGAAGAAGTAAAGCTGTCACTGTTTGCAGATGACATGATACTATACATAGAGAATCCTAAAGATGCTACCAGAAAACTACTGGAGCTAATCAATGAATTTGGTAAAGTAGCAGGATACAAAATTAATGCACAGTAATCTCTGGCATTCCTATGCACTAATGATGAAAAATCTGAAAGTGAAATCAAGAAAACACTCCCATTTACCATTGCAACAAAAAGAATAAAACATCTAGGAATAAACCTACCTAAGGAGACAAAATACCTGTATGCAGAAAATTATAAGACACTGATGAAAGAAATTAACAATGATACAAATAGATGGAGAGATATACCATGTTCTTGGACTGGAAGAATCAACATTGTGAAAATGACTCTTCTACCCAAAGCAATCTATAGATTCAATGCAATCCCTGTTAAACTACCACTGACATTTTTCACAGAACTAGAACAATAAATTTTGCAATTTGTATGGAAACACAAAAGACCCCGAATAGCCAAAGCAATCTTGAGAAGGAAAAACGGAGCTGGAGGAATCAGGCTCCCTGACTTCAGACTATACTACAAAGCTACAGTAATCAAGACAGTATGGTACTGGCACAAAAACAGAAAGATAGATCAATGGAACAGGATAGAAAGCCCAAAGATAAACCCACGCACATATGGGCACCTTATCTTTGATAATGGTGGCAGGAATGTACAGTGGACAAAGGACAGCCTCTTCAATATGTGGTGCTGGGAAAACTGGACAGGTACATGTAAAAGTATGAGATTAGATCACTCTCTAACACCATACACAAAATAAGCTCAAAATGGATTAAAGACCTAAATGTAAGGCCTGAAACTATCAAACTCTTAGAGGAAAACATAGGCAGAACACTCTATGGCATAAATCACAGCAAGATCGTTTGTGACCCACCTCCCAGAGTAATTGAAATAAAAACGATTTAGAGAAATGGAAATAAAAACAAAAATAAACAAATGGGACCTAATGAAACTTCAAAGCTTTTGCACAGCAAAAGAAACCATAAACAAGACCAAAAGACAACCCTCAGAATGGGAGAAAATATTTGCAAATGAAGCAACTGACAAAGGATTAATCTCCAAAATTTCCAAGCAGCTCATGCAGCTCAATAACAAAAAAACAAACAACCCAATCCAAAAATGGGTAGAAGACCTAAATACACATTTCTCCAAAGAAGATATACAGACTACCAACAAACACATGAAAGAATGCTCAACATCATTAATCATTAGAGAAATGCAAATCAAAACTACAATGAGATACCATCTCACACCAGTCAGAATGGCCATGAACAAAAAATCTAGAAACAGTAAATGCTAGAGAGGTTGTGGAGAAAAGGGAACACTCTTGCACTGCTGGTGGGAATGTGAATTGGTTCAGCCACTATGGAGAACAGTATGGAGGTTCCTTAAAAAACTACAAATAGAACTACCATATGACCCAGCAATCCCACTACTGGGCATATACCCTGAGAAAACCAAAATTCAAAAAGAGTCACGTACAAAAATATTCATCACAGCTCTATTTACAATAGCCCGGAGATGGAAACAACCTAAGTGCCCATCATCGGATGAATGGATAAAGAAGATGTGGCACATATATACAATGGAATATTACTCAGCCATAAAAAGAAACGAAATTGAACTATTCGTAATGAGGTGGATTGACCTAGAGTCTATCATACAGAGTGAAGTAAGTCAGAAAGAAAAGGACAAATACTGTATGCTAACACATATATATGGAATTTAAGAAAAAAATTGTCATGAAGAACCTAGGGGTAAGACAGGAATAAAGACGCAGACCTACTGGAGAACGGACTTGAGGATATGGGGAGGGGGAAGGGTGAGCTGTGACAGGGCGAGAGAGAATCCTGGACATATACACACTAACAAACGTAAGGTAGATAGCTAGTGGGAAGCAGCCGCATGGCACAGGGATATCGGCTTGGTGCTTTGTGACAGCCTGGAGGGGTGGGATAGGGAGGGTGGAAGCGAGGGAGACGGAAGAGGGAAGACATATGGGAACCTATATATATGTATAACTGATTCATTTTGTTATAAAGCAGAAACTAACACACCATTGTAAAGCAATTATACCCCAATAAAGATGTTAAAATAATAAAAAATAAATTATACTGGCAAAAAAAAGAAATAAATGAGAAAGAAATTAAGGAAATGATAACAAAGATCAATAAAACTAAAAGCTGGTTCTTTGAGATGATAAACAAAATTGATAACCCATTAGCCAGACTCATCATGAAAAAAAGTGAGAAGACTCAAATCAATAGAATTAGAAATGAAAGAGGAGAAGTAACAACTGCCACTGCAGTAATACAAAGCATCATGAGAGATTATTATAAGGAACTCTTTGCCAATAAAATGGAAAACCTGAAAGAAATGGACAAATTCTTTGAAATGCACAATGTGCCGAGACTGAACCAGGAATAAATAGAAAATATGAACAGACCAATCACAAGCACTGAAATTGAAAGTGTGATTAAAAATCTTCCACAAAACAAAAGCTCAGCACCAGATAACATCACAGGCGACTTCTACAAAACATATAGAGAAGAGCTAACACCTATGCTTCTCAAAATCTTCCAAAATATAGCAGAGGAGGGAACACTCCCAAACTCATTCCACGAGGCCACAATCACCCTGATACCAAAACCAGACAAAGATGTCACAAAGAAATAAACCTACAAACCAATAAAATTGATGAATATAGATGCAAAACTCTTCAAAAAATACTAGCAAAAAGAATGCAACAGCACATTAAGAGGATCATACATGGCTTCCCTGGTGGCACAGTGGTAGAGAGTCCACCATTCGATGTAGGGAACACAGGTTCATGCCCCATTCTGTGAAGATCCCACATGCCACGGAGGGGCTAGCCCCATGAGCAATGGCCTCTGCAGCTGTGCGTCTGGAGGCCGTGCTTCGCAATGGGAGAAGCCACAACAGTGAGAGGCCTGCATACAACAACAACAACAATAAAAAAGATCATACACCATGATCAAGTGGACTTTATTCCAGGAATGCAAGGACTCTTCAATATACGCAAATCAATCAATGTGATACACTATATTAGCAAATTGAAGGCGAAAAAACATATGATCATCTCAATAGTTGCGGAGAAAACTTTCGACAAAATTCAACACCCATTTAGATAAAAACCCTGCAGAAAGTAGACATGGAGGGAAATTTCCTCAACATAACAAGGCCATATGTGACAAACCCACAGCCAACATCGTCCTCAATGGTGAAAAACTGGAAGGATTTCCACTAAGATTAGGAACAAGACAAGGTTGCCCACTCTCACCACTATTATTCAACATAGTTTTGAAAGTTTTAACCACAGCAGTCAGAGAAGAAAAAGAAATAAAAGGAATACAAATTGGAAAAGAAGAAGTAAAGCTGTCACTGTTTTCAGATGACATGATACTATACATAGAGAATCCTAAGGATGCTACCAGAAAATGACTGGAGCTAATCAATGAATTTGGTAAAGTAGCAGGATACAAAATTAATGCACAGAAATCTCCAGCATTCCTATACACCAATGATGAAAAATCTGAAAGTGAAATCAAGAAAACACTCCCATTTACCATTGCAACAGAAAGAATAAAATATCTAGGAAGAAATCTACTTAAGGAGACAGAAAACCTGTATGGAGATAATTATAACACACTGAAAAAAGAAATTAAAGATGATAAAAAGAGATGGAGAGACATATCTTGTTCTTGGATTAGAAAAATCAACATTGTGAAAATGACTCTACAACCCAAAGCAACCTACAGATTCAATGCAATCTCTATCAAATTACCACTGGCGTTTTTCAAAAAACTAGAAAAAATTTTTTCACAATTTGTATGGAAATACAAAAGACCCTGAGTAGCCAAACAAATCTTGAGAATGAAAAATGGAGCTGGAGCAACAAGGGTCCCTGACTTCACGTTATTCTACAGAGCTACAGTAATCTAGACAGTATGGTACCGACACAAAAACAGGAATGTAGATCAATGGAAAAGGATGGAAAGCTCAGAGATAAACCCTTGCACATATGGTCATCCTAACTTCGATAAAGAAGGCAAGAATATACAGTGGAGAAAAGACAGCCTCTTCAATATGTGGTGCTAGGAAACCTGGAAAGGTGCATGTAAAAGTATGAAATTAGAACACTCCCTAACACCATACACAAAACTTAACTCAAAACGGATTAAAGACCTAAATGTAAGGCCAGACAGTATCAAACTCTTAGAGGAAAACATAGGCAGAACACTCTATGACATAAATCACAGCAAGATCCTTTTTGACCCACCTCCTAGAGAAATGGAAATAAAAACAAAAATAAACAAATGGGACCTAATGAAACTTCAAAGCTTTTGCACAGCAAAGGAAACCATAAACAAGACCAAAAGACAACCCTCAGAATGGGAGAAAATATTTGCAAATGAAGCACCTGACAAAGGATTAATCTACAAAATTTACAAGCAGCTCATGCAGCTTCATATCCAAAAACAAACAAACCAATCAAAATATGGGCAGAAGACTTAAATAGACATTTCTCCAAAGTAGAGATACAGATTGCCAATAAACACATGAAAGAGTGCTCAACCTCATTGATCATTAGAGAAATGCAATTCAAAATTACAATGAGATATCATCTCACACCAGTCAGAATGGCCATCATCAAAAATCTGGAAACAATAAATGCTGGAGAGGGTGTGGAGAAAAGTGAACACTCTTGCACTGTTGGTGGGAATGTAAGTTGATACAGCGGCTATGGGGAACAGTGTGTAGGTTCCTTAATAAACTAAAAACGGACTACCATACGACCCAGCAATCCCACTACTAGGCATATACCCTGAGAAAACCATAATTCAAAGAGTCATGTACCAAAATGTTCAGTGCAGCTCTATTTACAATAACCAGGACATGGAACCAACCTAAGTGTCCATCAACAGATGAATGGATATAGAAGATGTGACCCATATACACAATGGAATATTACTCAGCCATAAAAAGAAATGAAATTGAGTTATTTGTAGTAAGGTGGATGGACCTAGAGTGTGTCAAACAGAGTGAAGTAAGTCAGAAAGACAAAAACAAATACTACATGCTAACACATATTTATGGAATCTAAGGAAAAAGGGAAAAAAAACCATCATGAAGAACCTAGGGGAAGACCAGAATAAAGATACAGACATACTAGAGAATGGGGTTGAGGATATTGGTAGGTAAAGGGTCAGCTCTGACAAAGTGAGAGAGTGGCATGGACATATATACACTACCAAACGTTAAAGAGATAGATAGTGGGAAACAGCCTTATAGCACAGGGAGATCAGCTCAGTGCTTTGTAACCACCTAGAGGGGTGGGTAAAGTAGGGTGGAAGGGAGTGAGGTGCAAGAGGGAAGAGATATGGAAACATAAGTATATGTATAAATGATTCACTTTGGTATAAAGCAGAGACTAACACACCATTGTAAAGCAATTATACTCCAGTAATGATGTTAAAATAATAATAATAATTTCCCATGCATCCCTACCCCCATCCCCTGATGACCACATTTTTACTTTCTGTCTTTATGATTTTGATTAAGTATCTCATATACTTGGAATTGTGTTATATTTGTCTTATATGACAGGCTTATTTCACTTAGCATATTGTCTTCAAGAATTATACTTTTACCATATTTCAGAATTTCCTTCTTTTATAAGTCTAAAAATATTCTATTGTATGTACATATATTTTGTTTATCCATCAGTGGACACTTAGAAAACTTATCTGTTTTCATTATTATGAATAATGCTGCTATGAACATGGGTGTACAATATCTCGTTGAGACAATGCTATCAATTCTGTTGAGTGTAATTCTATTTTTAATTTTTGAGGAATGGTTATACTCTTTTTTATGAGGGTGTGCAAGAGTTCCAAATTCTCCACTTCATTGCCAACACTTGTCATTTTCTGTTTTTAAGATAGTAGCCATCCTAAAGGGTGTTAGGGGGTATCTCACTGTAGTTTTGATTTGCACTTGCCTAATTATTACTGATGTTGAACATCTCTTATGTGCTTATTGCAATTTGTATATCTTCTTTGGAGAAATGTCTATTCAAGTTTTTGTCCAGTTTTGAATCAGGTTCATTGTTTTGTTGTTGAGTTTTAGTTTTCTATACATTCTGGATATTAATCTGTTATATATGATTTCAAGTGTTTCCTCCCATTCTGTGAGTTGCCTTTTTACTCTGTTATTATTTTAATGCACACATTTCTAAAATTTTTATGAAGTCAATTTGTCTACTTTTTTCTTTGTTGCCTGTGTTTTTCTTTTCATATCCAAGAAACCTTTACCAAATTCTATGTCATGAAGCTTTTGCCCTATGTTTTCACCTAGGAATTTTATGATTTTAGGCCTTTGATCCATTTAGAGTTAATTTTTTTACATCTTGCTAGATAAGGCTCCAACTTCATTTTTTCACATGTAGACAACCATTTTTCCTGGCCCTATATTTTGAGGGAACTGTCTTTTCAAGATATCAGTATCATAATGGAATAAGATCTTCATTGTTTTTGTACCTCCATTCTATAACATCTCACATTCATTCATGAACAACAGTGCTGCTGTGGGAGTAGTAAGATATAGCACCATACACCAAGGGAACTGGGAGGAGTCTTGCTCACCTGTGGATCTGACAACTGGCAGATGGACTTCAGTACAGACTGTGGAAATGGCAGGAGCTGTGATTCAGCCCTATAACCCCATGGCTGTGGCCTGGGCACATCTAAATTGGGCAGACGTTCATAGACAAGAAAGCCATTGTGGAAGTCCAGTTTTCCAGAGGAGAAATTCCAGCACTCTGAGGGAGTAAAAACGAGTTTAGATGAAAGTGAGTGCATAAAAGGAACAGGTTTACTTTCCCAAGGTCACCCTTCCCCAAAGATGGCACAGCTTAGAACTAAACTAGCTGATTATCTCTCCAATAAGTGAAAGGGAGTGTGAGAGTAAGTGCTCCATTTCCCCAGCTGTGAAGAATGGTAACTAGAGACAAAGAAGGTCATTAGATAATGACAAAGGTGTAAATTTATCAAGAAGATACAGTAATAATAAATATATAAGCACACAACATTGGAACAGCTAAGTATAGTAAGCAAATATTAAAAGAGCTGAAGAGAGAAGTAGACAACACAAGAAGAGTAGGACATTTCAATACCCCACTTTCAGCAATGGATAGGTCACCCAGAGAAAATAATCAACTAGAAAACATAGAATTTGAAATGTACTTTTGACTAAAGTGACCTAACAGAATTGTGTGTGTGTGTATATGAAACATTCCATTAACCAAAGCAAAATATATATTATTTTTCTCAAATGTTCACAGAACATTCTCCAGGACAGATCATATGACAGAACACAAAACAAGTCTTAGCAAATTTAAGAAGTTTGAAATTATACCAAGTATCTTTTCTGACAATAAAGGCATAAAACTAGAATCAACAAGAGGAAAGCTGAAAAATTAACAAATATGTGAAAATTTTAAAAAAACATTTATGATCAAGAAATAGGTCAAAGAAGTAATGTTTTTAAATGTGTGAAATCTCAAAACAAATGAAAATGGAAGCACTGTGTACCAAAACGGATGGGATGCTGCAAAAGCAGTTCTAACAGGGAAGCTTAAAGTGATAAATACATACATTATGTAAAACGTAAGCTCTCAAATAATCAAAGTAACAGTACATGTCAAGGAACCAAGAAAAGAAAAACAAACTAAGTTCAAAGTTAGCTGAAAAAAGGAAATGACAAAGATCAAAGCATAAACAAGTAAAATATAGCCCAGAAAATTAACAGAAAAGATCAACATAACTAAGAGCAAGATTTTTGATTGAAAAGCCTTTTGAAAATTGCAAAACTTTTATGAGACTAAGAAAAATGAGAGAACACTCAAATAAATGACATTGATAATCAAAAAGAGACATTAAAATGAATATCAAAGAAATCATAAGAGACTTCTATGAACCTTTATATGCAAGCAAATCAGAAAACCTAAAATGCATGGATAAATTTCTAGAAATATGATTACCAAGGCTAAATCATGGGGACTTCCCTGGTAGTCCAGTGATTAAGACGTCACCTTCCAATGCAGAGCATGCAGGTTTGATCCCTGGTCAGACAGCTAAGATCCCATAAGCTTTGGGGCCAAAAAAACCCAAACATAAAACAGAAGGAGTATTGTAACAAATTCAATAAAGACTTTAAAAATGGTTCACATTAAGAAATATTTCCTTAA
>NW_021703129.1:0-1733 GCF_005190385.1 Monodon monoceros
GCATAATGAGTGGATTCAGGTACGACGATTCAACGAGAAATAAGTCACACAGAAAAAGAAACATCATAAGATATCACTAATACACGGAATGTAAACTTGGCTACAATGAACTGAATTACAAAACAGAACAGGGTCTCAAATTTAGAAAACCAACTTATGCTTGCTTAAGGGGAAAGGTGAGTTGGGATGCTGCATAAAACCAGAGATTGAAATTTCCACAGATACCGTTCCATACGCCAAATATATAATAGAAAAGACCTACTCCTTGCTCAACGAAATGGACTCAACACCCCATATTCAACGCCTGGGAATATACCTGACGAGTAAGAATCTTAAAACCCATGGATTTATATGTCTCTATAAGGAAATCAAGCATGTGTACAGCGGCTTAAACACAGCAGTGAAAATCCGATAAATCACATTATCAAAATAAATTTCAAAAACAAAACACAATGACAGTGAAATAGAGAGCAATTATTAAATAATTCATTCAGGGCTTGTGATGCAACCTGGATTTACCACATCTACACCCAGAGCTGGGTGAGACGTAAGGCTGGGCACTTCGGGCTGATAGCACTGGTGAGGTTCGGTGAGCAAACGCAGACCCTTTGAAGTAATACTGCATGGTACCCATTCCATGGGTCCCAGCTCTCCAGGTTTAAGGGATTCTTCCTTCAGCTAAAACATGCATGGGAAACCCAGAGAATGGTACACAGTGTGATTGGGAAACGTTTTCAAATGCATCTCAGTTTTCGTCCCCTGGTACTCGGGTTAACCATTCCAGAAGCTTTACTAACACTCTCCCCATCTGGAGAGTCAGTGCCTTTAACCTCCTGTTTGGCACAGTTGGCAATTTCTGCGCAAGATGAACAGGAATAGGGAGAACCAATGAGAGACTAGCTGTAGGTGTCTGCACGGTCAAATGGAACGCTCATTTCCCACCAGGGAGAGGAATTAACCAAAGGCTCAGCGTACCCTGCTGGAAACAAATTAGGGCCTGAAGCAATCCTGCGGTTTTGCGGCCAGCTCACAAGAAAGCGAGTTGAGGAAAGGAGCTCAGGGGCAGTGTAATTCACAAACCTGCAGTGTTATGAATGACAGCTATCGTCCAAAAATGTATTGAAGGAAGGCTGCGAAGAGGACTTGTAATCGGGGCAGAATTGCAGGAAAACGATTTCAGAGGGTAGACTGGAATTGCACTTAAAGCATAGGAAAAGAGGCAGAATGTCGACAATGATCCACTTGGCCAAAAAGGACATATGCGTTTTTTCCTGAATATATTCAGGAAAAAACGCATATGATCTTTTTGGCCAACCACGCAAGTGTGTAAAGGAAATCTGCACTACAATGTAGTCTCACTGCCCCCTGGTCAAAAGGGCCATCTGAAAAAACTGTAAAATCCAGAAAGGCAGGACAGGTCATGGAGAACAGGGCGCCTTGTTACGCTGATGGGCGGGAAGTAAATTGCCAACAGCCACTCTGGAGAAGTGTATGGTGTTTCCTGAAACACGTAGGAAACAAAGCAACACAGCCTATGGCACTTCCACTTATGGTCCTATAGCTTAGGGAAATTAAAATCAGAAACACACAGCCACCCCAATGTTTGGGGCGTTCTGTTTACAAGAACCTCGTCTACGTTACAAGTTAAATATCCGAGTAAGCAAAAAATGGATAAAGAAGTTGTGCTACGCACGTACAATGGAATATCACTCAGCAATGAAATCTACGTCATC
>NW_021703130.1:0-1022 GCF_005190385.1 Monodon monoceros
AGTGGACGTCTTCACACGTGGAGAATTTATGCTGAATAACAACCCCGTGTGTGTCTTGGATATGAACGTGTACCCCTGTATAAACACATGTGAAGGTGTGACTGTTTGAACGTACTGCCTTTGTCTTCCCAACGGATCAGTGAGTTTTAAGTTCTGGAACCACAGGATCCAGGCTGTATACTTCATCCAGCAACTAGAACGGTCAGAGCACTTGCCATGTTGCCAAGACACGGACCAGGGTTTGAATCTCACCTCCACCACATGCAAGGTGTTGTTACACTGAACACGTAAGGAGCATCTCTTCACCTCGCCACTACCTCTCACAGGAAGAGAAAGACCTGCTTCAATATGGTGGTATCTATGTGTGAGCACTTGGCACACGCCGTGCCCTCTCCATGCTTCCTCAACTTATCAGCCTCCTCCTGGTAGTACGGTCTGCCTCCAAAACACATGTCTGGCTGATACATTGATAGGCAAATGTCACTGTGGGCCAGAGCTGCCCGGGACTGCCTCAACAGCAGGAATCATCATGGGCAGCTGTTACAAAGGGGAAGCTTGTGGAAGAAAAGGGCAACCACCCAATGTGGTGAATAGGCCCTGGACAAAATGCCTTTTCCACCTGTGAACACCCCTCGGATGCTTTGGTCTACACAACTCTTCCTTGTCCTGGCCCCAAGATGTGCCCTGCCCCTCACACCTTGTTCTTACTAAAGGTGTGGAGCCCATGTCGTCAGGTTGGTGGTAATAAGTGGAGGGTCTTGCTGCTCTGTCAGGAAGTGGAGAATAATAAGAAAAGTAAGAGCTAACATTCATCTAACATTTACTATGTGTTACATCTTACTTACAATTTATTTACATTGTCTCATTGAAGACCCCTCCCCGTCAACCGCAGGTTGCAGACATTATTCTGCCCACTATACACATGAGTAATGTGAGGCCCAGGGAAGCATTGGATTCACTCCATCATAGACATGCATCTGGCATCCAAACCCACTATGACGGGATAAAGGAAAATTCCGCAA
>NW_021703131.1:0-1867 GCF_005190385.1 Monodon monoceros
GAACTGCCCTAGGAGTGTGTCCCTGCAACTGTGACACTGTCCCTGCCGCATGCAGGTGCTACCGGGCTGGTATGACACTGCGTGGCTGCACAGGTGTGCTGGGCGGGGGCCTTTGAGGCCTGGGGGAATATGGCAGGCAGCTCACTTCCCTCTGCTGCACTGATGATGCCTGGGGCACCAGTTGGGGAACAGACAGAGACCCCACCCGGGTTACCCCGAAACTGTGGGAGACTGTGGGAGGGGGCTTTACTGGGAGAGAAGATCTCAACACCTGCCCCCCAAGATTCGTGGGCAGCCTCTGGGCTCAGGGCCCAGCCTGGCCGTTTCTCTCCCTCCTCCAACAGCTTGGCCACCCACACCCCTTTTGTTAGGGCCATTTTAAAGTGGTGCAAACAGGTCTATTTCTGATTTTTAGGTGCTTGGGGCAGGGCAGGATGTCGGGGTTAGCCTTTGGCCAGAGCCTCCGACATGGCCATCTGAACCCATTTCCACTGCAGGCAAAGCCATGTCCAGGCTGAGCTGGGGCAGGGGTACTGGAGGGGTGTTCTACCCTTCCCAGGTGCCATTCTCCCTTACATGCCAGTGAAATTCTCTCACCCAGCCCCACCCACACAGGTGGGGTCAGGCTGGCCCCAGGCCTGGCTGTCCTCTCTTCATGGATGGGCTTCTAGAGAGGCTGAAGGCCCCCAGAGGCCAGAGCTATCCCCAGCCTGGGGACAAGTGGCTTCCCTGACCACCCCAGGGAAGGGGCAGCAGGATGTGACCCTAGAAGGGCTGGGCTCCAGCTGGGGAGATCCTGCCTTGGAAAGACTGTGGGCAGGTGCGGCTCCAAGGGGGACAGTCCCCACCCTAGCACACGTGCCTCCCGCACCCACGGCCTGCTGGCCTCCTTCTCAGATAGGGGGCTCCTTTGGGCCAGGGCAGATCTGATCCTTGGGTGTCCTCAGAAATGGGGGGCGGAGGGGTGTAAGGAAGCAGGGGGACTCTAGCTGGTGTTCTGCCTCCCCCTCCACTTTGACCCAGCTGTCCCCAGCCTCAGGTCCAGCTCACCCCTGCCCCTGCCCCGCTGACCCCCATCCACCTGTCACAAGGTCTGTTTAGGCATCAAGACCAGAGGCCCCTTCTTTGCGCCCCTCCCAGCACTCCACCACCCCGTTCTGTTTCAGATCAGTGTCCTTTTCTCCCCAAGGACGGGGGCCTCTGAGCGTAGAGCATGCAAAGACACCTCCACCCCCTGCCACGCTCACACAGCCCAGTCAATAAACACTGGAATAATGGCTGTGTCTCCAGACTGCACCTCACTGTGTGTGTGGACACTGGCCCCTCCGTGCTGATGCCTGTGAACCTCTGGGGTGCGGGGCCAGGAGGCTGTGCATACACACACAGCATCCCCCACCCCCCAAGGCTGGGCAGACTCCAGGAGTCCCCTCTGCCCAGACATAAATAAGCTCCAGCGGGGGTGGGAGTAGGGGGAGGGGGAGGGACTGTCGGGCCCCAGGTGCGGCCTGCGCTGCCTGCAGGTAACGAGAGCCTGGGGACTTGTGGCGGGGGACGCACCTGCTCCACTCGCGCCCCCAGCCCCACCAGCCCCGCCCAGAGGGCTTCCCCAGAGACTCCCCAGACTCCGGGCGGCGCCATGGGGTGGGGCAGCCCTGATGGCCAGAGACGGGTGCAGGCGGGGCGGGATGCTGGGACCGTGACCGCGGCGACTGTGCGGGGTCCGAGTGCGCCCGCGGCGGGGACGACCGGGTGCCGGCGCCAAGCGGGCGACACGCGCGTCTCTGCGGGGCTGCGCGGGGTCCGCGGAGCGGCTGGGGGCGCGCGGCGCGGGCGCGGCGCTGGGCGCGGGGGGCGCTCCCGGCCGGGA
>NW_021703132.1:0-4135 GCF_005190385.1 Monodon monoceros
TCAACCGCTGGGGTGGGCAGGGCTGCGAGCTGAGGGTCAGGCTTCGGTCTGAGTATAGGGAGAGGACGGGGGTTAGCAGTGTGAACTCAGCCTGAAAGGGTTAGTGCACCATGGCTAGCCAGGAGGGAGGCTGAGAAAAGGTCTGGAGCTGCTGAAGAGGCAAGAGGCTTTTTCTTCCCTCTTTGGTTCCTGGTGCATGAGGAGGGGGTATTAAGAGCACTGTTTAAAGGAGCTCCAGAGACGGGCGAGAGCCGCGGCTAAAAGCGTGGACTGCAGAGACAGGCATGAGATGCTAAGGTTGCTGCTGCTGCCACCAAGAAGCCTGTGTGTGAGCACAGGTCACTATCCACACCACTCTTCCAGGGAGCCTGTGGAGCCCACCACTGCCAGGTTCCCGGGATCCAGGGACAACTTCCCTGGGAGAACGCATGGTGAGCCTCAGACTGGTGCAACATCATGCCAGCCTCTACCGCCGCAGGCTCGCCCCGTACTCCGTGCCCCTCCCTCCCACTGGACTGAGTGAGCCAGAGCCCCCGAATCAGCGGCTCCTTTAACCCTGTCTGAGCGAAGAACAGATGCCCTCCGGCGACCTACACACAGAGGCGGGGCCAAATCCAAAGCTGAGCCCCTGGGAGCTGTGAGAACAAAGAAGAGAAAGGGAAATCTCTCCCAGCAGCCTCAGAAGCTGCAGATTAAAGCTCCACAATCAACTTGATGTACCCTGCATCTGTGGAATACATGAATAGAAAATGAATCATCCCAAATTGAGGAGGTGGACTTTGAGAGCAAGATTTATGATTTTGTCCACTTTTCCTCTTTTAGTGAGTGTGTATGTGTATGCTTCTGTGTGAGATTTTGTCTGTATAGCTTTGCTTCCACCATTTGTCCTACAGTTCTATCCATCCGTTTTTTTTTTGTTGTTATTTTTAATTTTTTTTCTTAATAATTAATTTTAATAACTTTATTTTATTTTACTTTATCTTCTTTCTCTCCTTCCTTCCCTCCTTTAGACAATAAATCATCCCAAATTGACGAGGTGGACTTTGAGAGCAAGATTTTTGATTTTTTCCCCTTTTCCTCTTTTTGTGAGTGTGTATGTGTATGCTTCTGTATAAGATTTTGTCTGTACAGCTTTGCTTCCACAGTTTGTCCTAAGGTGCTATCCATCTGTTTTTTTTAAAAAATTTTTTCTTAATAATTATTTTTAATTTAATTACTTTATTATATTTTACTTTATTATATTTTACTTTATATTCTTTCTTTCTTTCTTTTTCCTTACTTCCTTCCTTCCATCCTCCCACCACCCCTCTCTCCCTCCCTCTTTTCTTTCTTTCTTTCCTTCTCTTTCTTCCTTCTTTCCTTCCTTTCTTTCTTCCTTCCTTCCTTCCCTCCTTTCATTCATTCTTTCTTTCTTCCTACTTCTACTAATTCTTTCTCTCTACTTTTTCTCCCTTTTATTCTGAGCTGTGTGAATGAAAGGCTCTCAGTGCTGCATCCAGGAGTCAGTGCTGTGCCTCTGAGGTGGGAGAGCCAACTTCAGGGCACGGGTCAACAAGAGACATCCCAGCTCCACATAATATCAAACAGCAAAAATCTCCCAGAGATCTCCATCTCAATGCCAACACCCAGCTTCACTCAAAGACCAGAAAGCTACAGTGCTGGACATCCAATGCCAAAAAACTAGCAAAACAGGAACACAATACCACCCATTAGCAGAGAGGCTGCCTAAAATCATAATAAGTCCACAGACACCCCAAAACACATCACCAGACGTGGACCTGCCCACCAGAGACACAAGATCCAGCCTCATCCACCAGAACACAGGCACTAGTCCCCTCCACCAGGAAGCCTACACAACCCACTGAACCAACCTTAGCCTCTGGGGACAGACACCAAAAACAACGGGAACTACGAACTTGCATCCTGCAAAAAGGAGACCCCAAACACAGTTAGATAAGTAAAATGAGAAGACAGAAAAACACACAGCAGATGAAGGAGCAAGATAAAAATGCACCAGTCTTAACAAATGAAGAGGAAATAGGCAGTCTACCTGAAAAAGCATTCAGAATATTGATAGTAAAGACGATCCAAATCTTGGAAATAGAATAGACAAAATAAAGAAATATTTAACAAGGGCCTAGAAGAACTAAAGATGGAACAAACGATGAACAACACAATAAATGAAATGAAAAATAATCTAGACGGGATCAATAGCAGAATAACTGAAGCAGAAGAACAGGTAAGTGAACTGGAAGATAAAATAGTGGAAATGACTACTTCAGAGCAGAAAAAAGAATACAAAGAACTGAGAACAGTCACAGAGACCTCTGGGACAACATGAAACACACCAACATTCGAATTATAGGGGTTCCAGAAGAAGAAGAGAAAAAGAAAGGGAATGAGAAAATATTTGAAGAGATTATAGTTGAAAACTTCCTTAATATGGGAAAGGAAATAATCAAGTCCAGGAAGCACAGAGAGTCCCATACAGGATAAATCCAAGGAGAAATACACCAAGACACATATTAATCAAACTGTCAAAAATTAAATACAAAGAAAGCATATTAAAAGCAGCAAGGGAAAAACAACAGATAACACACAAGGGAATCCTCATAAGGTTAACAGCTGATCTCTCAGCAGAAACTCTGTAAGCCAGAAGGGAGTGGCAGGACATATTGAAAGTGATGAAGGAGAAAAACCTGCAACCAAGATTACTCTACCCAGCAAGGATCTCATTCACATTTGATGGAGAAATTAAAATCTTTACAGACAAGCAGAAGCTGAGAGAGATCAGCACCACAAAACCAGCTTTACAACAAATGCTAAAGGAACTTCTCTAGGCAAGAAACACAAGAGAAGGAAAAGACCTACAGTAACGAACCCAAAACAATTTAGAAAATGGGAATAGGAACATACATATCGATAATTACCTTAAATGTAAATGGACTAAATGCTTCCACCCAAAGACACTGATTGGCTGAATGGATACAAAAACAAGACCCATATATATGCTATCTACAAGAGACCCACTTCAGACCTAGAGACACATACAGACTGAAAGTAAGGGGATGGAAAAATATATTTCATGCAAATGGAAACCAAAAGAAAGCTGGAGTAGCAGTTCTCATATTAGAAAAAAGAGACTTTAAAATAAAGACTATTAGAAGAGACAAAGAAGGACACTACGTAATGATCAAGGGATTGATCCAAGAAGAATATATAAAAATTGTAAATATTTATGCACCCAACATAGGAGCACCCAAATACATAAGGTAAATACTAACAGCCATAAAAGGGAAAATCGACAGTAACACATTCATAATAGGGGACTTTAACACCCCACTTTCACCCATGGACTGATCATCCAAAATGAAAATAAAGAAGGAAACACAAGCTTTAAATGATACATTAAACAAGATGGACTTAATTGATATTTATAGGACACACCATCCAAAAACAACAGAATACATATTTTTCTCAAGTGTACATGGAACATTCTCCAGGATAGATCATACCTTGGGTCACAAATCAAGCCTTGGTAAATTTAAGAAAATTGAAATTGTATCAAGTATCTTTTCTGACCACAATGCCGTGAGACTAGATATCAATTACAGGAAAAGATCTTTAAAAATTACAAACACATGGAGGCTAAACAATACACTACTTAATAATGAAGTGATCACTGAAGATTTCAAGGAGGAAATAAAAAAATACCTAGAAACAAATGACAATGGAGACACAGCGACCCAAAACCTATGGGATGCAGCAAAAGCAGTTCTAAGGGGGAAGTTTATAGCAATACAAGCCCACCTTAAGAAGCAGGAAGCATCTCGAATAAACAACTTAACCTTGCACCTCAAGCAGTTAGAGAAAGAAGAACAAAAATACCCCAAAGCTAGCAGAAGGAAAGGAATAATAAAAATCAGATCAGAAATAAATGAAAAAGAAATGAAGGAAACAATAGCAAAGATCAATAAAACTAAAAGCTGGTTCCTTGAGAAGATAAACAAAATAGATAAACCACTAGCCAGACTCATCAAGAAAAAAAGGGAGAAGACTCAAATCAATAGAATTAGAAATGAAACAGAAGAAGTAACAACTGACACTGCAGAAATAAAAAAGATCATGAGAGATT
>NW_021703133.1:0-124 GCF_005190385.1 Monodon monoceros
CTCACTCCCAGCCACTTGGTGATGTGTGTCATCTGGATTGAGGCTCCGTGTGCTGGGTCACTCACATTTCGGTGATGAGGCCCCACTGGTGTGAGGACACTCCAGCCTGGTTCCCATTCCCTTG
>NW_021703133.1:224-880 GCF_005190385.1 Monodon monoceros
CAGGCTCCAACTGCTACAAGAGGGCCGCCGTCACCAATGAGGGGTGTGCCAGCCAGGCAGGAGTGACCTCAGAGCAGAGGGCCCACCTCACAAAGTGTGAGGAACCCAAAGAGGATCAGACTCTCACCAGAGGGCCCACATCACCAAGGGAATGGGAACCAGGCTGGAGTGTCCTCACACCAGTGGGGCCTCATCACCGAAATGTGAGTGACCCAGCACACGGAGCCTCAATCCAGATGACACACATCACCAAGGGGCTGGGAGTGAGGCAGGCAGGAGGAGCCTCAAAACATAGGGCCCATAGAATAAAAATGGTGAGGAATCCTGCAGTTGGAACCTCCCAGCAGGCAGCCATGAGCAGCGAGGCTACGGGATCCAGACCTGACTGAACTCAAAACAGAGGGCCCTTATCATGAAACTGTGAGCAACCCTGCCGTTGGGACCTCAGAGCAGAAGGCCCACATTCCCATGTGGTTGGGAACATGGCATAAGTGTACTCGCACCACAGGGCACACATCAGAGAATTTTGGGAGCCCAGAAGTTAGGGCCTGACACCAGAGGGCCCTCATTACCAAGAGGAGGAGACTCCAAGCAGGCACAAACTCCCAACTGAGGGCCCATGTCGCCAAGGTGACGCGTGACAGCCAGGCAGGAGT
>NW_021703133.1:980-1546 GCF_005190385.1 Monodon monoceros
GTGGGGAACATGGCATAAGTGTACTCGCACCACAGGGCACACATCAGAGAATTTTGGGAGCCCAGAAGTTAGGGCCTGACACCAGAGGGCCCTCATTACCAAGAGGAGGAGACTCCAAGCAGGCACAAACTCCCAACTGAGGGCCCATGTCGCCAAGGTGACGCGTGACAGCCAGGCAGGAGTGACCTCACAGCAGAGGGCCTACCTCACAGAAGGGTGAGGAACCCAGCCAGTATAAGACTCTCACCAGAGAGCCCACATCACCAAGGGGATCAGAACCAGGCAGGACTGTCTTCACAGAAGTGTGGCCACATCATAGAAAGGTGAGGAACCCAGCACATGTGGCCTAAACCAGAGGACCCACATCCCCAAGGGGCTCGGAGTGAGGCAGGCAGGAGTAGCCTCACAACACAGGGCCCATAGAATAAAAAAGCTGAGGAATCCTGCAGTGGGAACCTCCCAGCAGGCGGCCCAGAGCACCGAGTCTATGCTATCCAGGCTGCAGTGAACTCACAGCACAGGACCCACATCATGAAACTGTGAGCAACCCAGCCATTGGGACCTCA
>NW_021703134.1:0-1511 GCF_005190385.1 Monodon monoceros
GGCCCACATCATGAAACTGTGAGCAACCCAGCCGTTGGGACCTCAGAGCAGAAGGCCCACATCCCCAGGGGATGGGAACCTGGCAGGCGTATCCTCACACCACTTAGTACGTATTAGAAAATGTGGGTACCCAGCAGTTAGGGCCTGACGCCATAGGGCCCTCATCACTGAGGGGATGAGGCTCCCAGCACGCTCCAACTGCCACCAGAGGGCCGACGTCACCAAGGCAGTGTGTGCCAGCCAGGCAGGAGTGACCTCAGAGCAGAGGGCCAAGCTCACGGAAGTGTGAGGAACCCAACCAGGATCAGACACTCAGCAGAGGGCCCACATCACCAAGGGGATGGGAACCAGGCAGGAGTGTTCTGAGACCAGTGGGGCCACATCACTGAAAGGTGAGGAACTCAGCACATGTGGTCTCGAACCAGAAGACCCACATCAAAAAGGGGCTCGGAGTAAGGCAGGGAGGAGGTGTCTCACAACACAGTGCACCTAGAAGAAAAAAGGTGAAAAATCCAGCAGTTTGTAGCTCCAAGCAGTTGTCCCAGAGCACCGAGGCTATGGGATGCATGCCAGAGTGAACTCACAGCAGAGGGCCCACATCCTGACACTGTGAGCAACCCAGCCATTGTGACCCCAGAGCAGAAGGCCCAAAACCGCATGGGGATGGGAACCTGGCAGGAGTGTCCTCTCACCACTTAGCACGTATCAGAAAATGTCGGTACCCAGCAGTTAGGGCCTGACACCAGAGGGTCCTCATCACCGAGAGGAGCAGGCTCTCAGCACACTCTAACTGGCGCCAGAGGGCCGAAGTCACCAAGGCGGGGTGTGCCAGCCAGGCAGGAGTGACCTCAGGACAGAGGGCCAACCTTACGGAACTGTGAGGAAGGTAAACCAGGGTTAGACTCTAACCAGAGGGCCCATATCACAAAGAGGATGGGAACCAGGCAGGAGTGTTCTCACTCCAGTGGGGCCACATCATTGAAAGGGGAGGAAACCACAACATGTGGCCTCAAACCAGAAGACCCACATCAACAAGGGGCTCAGAGTGAGGCAGGCAGGAAGTGTCTCACAACACACGGCCCATAGGAGAAAAAAGGTAAGGAATCCTGCAGTTGGAAGCTCCAAGCAGGTGGCCCAGAGCACCGAGGCTATGGGATGCATGGCGGAATGAACTCACAGCAGAGGGCCCACATCCTGACACTGTGAGCAACCCAGCCGTTGGCACCTCAGAACAGAAGGCCCAAATCCGCATGGGGATGGGAACCTGGCAGGAGTGTCATCGCACCAGTGGGCGCACATCAGAAAATGTGGGGAGCCCAGGAGTTAGGGCCTGACGACAGAGGACCCTCATCACTGACGGGAGGAGGCTCCCAGCACGCTCCAACCGCAACCAGAGGGCCCATGTGTCCAAGGCGACGTGTGCCACCCAGGCAGGAGTGACCTCACAGCAGGGGGCCCACTTCTCAGAAGTGTGAGGAATCAAGCCAGGATCAGACTCTCACCAGAGGGCC
>NW_021703135.1:0-5799 GCF_005190385.1 Monodon monoceros
CCAGGCCACAGTGGAATAGAAAATAAGCCGTCTGACAGCGGTGATCTTGGGAGAAATCGAGGGCTGTAAAATTGGCTAAGAGACACCCCAGGGGCGTCTTAGGATCTGGTTTCGATTGTGAGGTTCCCATGACCCCAGTCTGTCCTTGAGTGAATGGAGAGGGAGAGAGGTGTCCCTGGTCTCATTCTCCAATTCACGTCAGGTCGGAGGGCGGTCAGGCGATTGGGACGTCTCCACAGTTGCCCGAGGCCCGGAGAGAGGACGGAGGAGTCCCTGACGCGGCCGCGATTAAGGACAGGGAGTCCGGAGGGCAGGGACTCTGAGGGTCGGAGGGAACAAGGGAGAGGGACTTACCCCTTTTTCTGCCGGATCGGGTGGATGAGCAGAGGTTCCCTGGTTGTCTCCTGGGGGATGGGAGGAGCGGTCCGTGCGGCAGCCCGCGGGGCTTGGTACCCCTCCCGGGTTTCGGCACCAAATGTAAGGTCGGATCTTAACAAAAACGGCACCGCGAAACAAAGGAAAGCTTCAAGTGAGCTTTATTAGGGAGCGCTCCCGGGCGAGGTTCACTGGTCCGAGAGAAAGGGGCCAGAGAAGTCGCGTCCAGTACTGGATGAGGGGAATTTTTATTGGGGTAAAAGCAGAAGGCGGCTTGCAAGGGGAGGGGGTGGTTTGCTATACAGGGTAATTCCTTATTTGGTGAGGATACAGCAGGGCCAGGTGTTGGTTGGTCTGTTGTGGGGCGTAAGCCCATTTTCCCTTCCTGTCAGCCCCATTGTTTTCTGGGCAGGAAGTTAGAGTCTCTTGTTGGTTCCCAGAACACGTGAGGTCGTTATGTCCCAATGCCTCTCCTACCTCATACTGGTCGATGTTTTCTCTTACCCCCCGGGCCTCCTTTCACCTGGGACAACAGACCTTACATCCTGACATCTTTGATGGATTGGGGCGACGTTTTGTCTCTGGCTACTTCCTGCATGAGTGGGGACGTCGTTGGGGGTCGGGCAGTCGGGGGCCCGGATTTAAGGAGAGCCAGTGGGGGGTTCTGTAGGAAGCAGGGTGTAAGGGCCGAGAAGCATCTGGTTTGTGGCTACTCGAGAGACTTCTTCCATGCGCCTGTGAAGGAACCTAAGAAAACAGGGAGCAAACATAAACAGGATACAAATAAGAAGTAGGGGGCCCAAGACTTGTGTTAGCCAGGTAAAAAGGGTGGATTGCCACCAATCGGGAATTGGGGAGGTGGACTGTTGGTGTTTGCGTTGGAGTTCACGGATAATCCGGGTGCGGTCGGTTGTTAGATTTTTTGTGGTAGGGGTAAGGTGGAGCCCCAGGTAGGTTACAGAAGATACAGATAACTGAGCCTTGGCTGGGGAGACCCGATAACCGCGAGAGCCAAGGTAATTGAGGAGATCTGCGGTATGCTGTCCAGAGAGGTTAAGAGATGGGCTGCAAAGGAGGAGGTCATCTACATATTGGAGGAGTATGCTGGGGGTAAGGGAGCAGGAAGTGAGGTTCCGTGCCAGCGCCTGACCAAAGAGATGAGAGCTGTCGTGGAAGCCCTGGGGAAGAACTGTCCAGGTGAGCTGGCTGGAAGTATGAGTATCCGGATCCATCCAGGTAAAGGCGAAGAGGAAATAGGAGTCGGGATGTAGGGGGATAATCAAGAAGGCATCCTTGGGATCCAAAACCATAAAGTGGGTTGTGGATTGGGGAATATGGGAGAGCAAGGTGTATGGGTTCGGAACTACCGGGTGGAGAGGAATTATGGCCTCATTGATTATTCGGAGGTCCTGGACCAGGCGATAATCTCCAGAGGCTTTGCGGACAGGCAGGATGGGGGTGCTGCAGGGAGAGTCAGTGGGGATAAGAAGTCCCTTATTTAGGAGTCTGGTGACAATAGGTTGTAGGCCCCTAAGGTGAGTCTCAGAGATGGGAAATTGGGGCCTTGACGGAAACTTGGAGGGGTCCTTTAGGTGGATGAGAACAGGGGAATGGTGTGTTGCTATTATGGGCTTAGAAGTATCCCAAACTTGGGGATTGATTGGGTATGGTGTGGTTGAAAAAGGAGGGCAGGAGGGAGAGGGTTCTAGAGATAGACCGAGAAGAGGAAGCAGGAGCTGGTAGGAGGGGACTTTAGGGTCAAGTCTGACCAGCTGGAGGGAGGCCCCTAAGTAAGAGAGGATATCTCGGCCTAAGAGGGGAACCGGGCAGAATGGCATGATTAAAAAGGAATGAGTAAATGGCATCCCGTCAAGATTACATGGGAGTAAACCGGTTTGAAATGGGGAGAAGGATTTGCCGTCAATACCCATAACCGAGATCTGGGAAGGAGAAACTGGCCCGGAATAGGTAGGCAGAACCGATTAGGTGGCCCCCGTGTCCACCAAAAATGAGATGGACTTACCCGCCACCTGTAGCGTTACCCTGGGCTCGGCGAGGGTGATGGGGTTCTTCGAGTCCGGGCGCCGTCAGTCGTCAGCCAATCCCAGCAGTTCGAGTGGCAATGCCGCAGGGTTGGCCTGTCCCCCGCGTGGAGACGCTGAGGGAAGGCCAGTCGTAGGGCAGTCACTCTTCCAGTGGCCCGTTAGCCCGCAGCTGGGACAGGGCTTAGAAGGAGGCTGGGGATTGGGACATTGGCGAGCCCAGTGGCCTTCTTTTCCGCATTTGAAGCAGGCCCCTGGTGGGGCTGCCTTCTGCAGACCCCGTGGATGCTGTGATCCATGCGAGATGGCCGGCCTTAGGGCAGCCACAAGAGCTTGGGTTTGGAGAGCCACCTTCTGGTGCATCCGAGCCTGTCGGCTGGATTCTGCCAAATCCTTACGGCCATTTTAGACTTTAAAGGCCATTTTTACCAGGTCTCGAATAGGGGTTTGAGGGCCGTCCTCTGCCCGTTTTAATTTTTTTTTTTTTTGCGGTACGCGGGCCTCTCACTGTTGTGGCCTCTCCCATTGCGGAGCACAGGCTCCGGACGCGCAGGCTCAGCGGCCATGGCTCACGGGCCCAGCCGCTCCGCGGCATGTGGGATCTTCCCGGACCGGGGCACGAACCCGTGTCCCCTGCATCTACAGGCGGACTCCCAACCACTGCGCCACCGGGGAAGCCCCCGTTTTAATTTTTTCCGAATGTCTGGGGCTGATTGGGTAATAAAATGGGTGGCTAGGACCGCTGCCCCTGCCGGTGTGTCGGGATCCAGCCGGGTGTAGAGAGTTAAGGCCTCTGTAAGGCGATTGAGAAAGATAGCTGGATTTTCGTTAGGTTCTTGGGTTATCTCTTTTAGTTTTTCAAAATTGACTACCTTATGGGCAGCAGCCTGCATGCCAGCTAGGAGGCATTGAATCATGAGATCACGTTTACAGCGACCATCTTGGCCGTCCTGGTAAGTCCAGCCTGGGTCGGTGCCCGGTACAGCGGTTACGCCGACTGGCATAGAATTATCAGTAAGGTGGACCTGATCTGCATGGTTTCGGGCAGCAGTGTGAATTCTTTCCCTTTCGTCTGGGGTTAAGGTAGAGGACAGAACCACGAAGATATCATGCCAGGTTAAATCATAAGCTTGAGAGAGATAGCGGAGCTCCTTAATGTAGCGGGAAGAGTCAGCAGAGGAGGAACCCAATCGTTTTTCTATTTGAGAGAGATCTTGGAGGGAGAAGGGGATGTGGACTCGGACCAGTCCTTCTGCCCCTGCTACCTCCCTCAGTGGACAGAGGAGGTTAGGATCCTGAGAATCATGCGAACGCATGTGTGCGCTAATTGGTGAGGGGAGGGATGTGGGCAAAGGAGCTGGTGGCAGGGGAGCAGTGGGAGGAGCGGCTTCAGGGGAAGGGGGAACCGCTTCGGGGTAGGGTGGGGGAGGTGTAAAAGGGGGGCAGCAAGAGATTCGGGGGGTCGGTTAAAGGAGAGGAGGAGTTTTCGTCGGAGGGAGTTGGAGAAGTTTGTTTTGCGAGGAGAATCTGGGAGGTAGAGCAATTAAGACATAGAGAGGGGCGGGAGCGCAAATACCAGAAGGCCTGAACATAGGGCACCTCGGACCATTTGCCCGTCCTGTGGCAGTAATTATTTAAATCACGGAGGATGTTAAAATCGAAAGTCCCTTCAGAATTGATTGTCCAGAGGATATTGTGGCCAGGCCACAGTGGAATAGAAAATAAGCCGTCTGACAGCGGTGATCTTGGGAGAAATCGAGGGCTGTAAAATTGGCTAAGAGACACCCCAGGGGCGTCTTAGGATCTGGTTTCGATTGTGAGGTTCCCATGACCCCAGTCTGTCCTTGAGTGAATGGAGAGGGAGAGAGGTGTCCCTGGTCTCATTCTCCAATTCACGTCAGGTCGGAGGGCGGTCAGGCGATTGGGACGTCTCCACAGTTGCCCGAGGCCCGGAGAGAGGACGGAGGAGTCCCTGACGCGGCCGCGATTAAGGACAGGGAGTCCGGAGGGCAGGGACTCTGAGGGTCGGAGGGAACAAGGGAGAGGGACTTACCCCTTTTTCTGCCGGATCGGGTGGATGAGCAGAGGTTCCCTGGTTGTCTCCTGGGGGATGGGAGGAGCGGTCCGTGCGGCAGCCCGCGGGGCTTGGTACCCCTCCCGGGTTTCGGCACCAAATGTAAGGTCGGATCTTAACAAAAACGGCACCGCGAAACAAAGGAAAGCTTCAAGTGAGCTTTATTAGGGAGCGCTCCCGGGCGAGGTTCACTGGTCCGAGAGAAAGGGGCCAGAGAAGTCGCGTCCAGTACTGGATGAGGGGAATTTTTATTGGGGTAAAAGCAGAAGGCGGCTTGCAAGGGGAGGGGGTGGTTTGCTATACAGGGTAATTCCTTATTTGGTGAGGATACAGCAGGGCCAGGTGTTGGTTGGTCTGTTGTGGGGCGTAAGCCCATTTTCCCTTCCTGTCAGCCCCATTGTTTTCTGGGCAGGAAGTTAGAGTCTCTTGTTGGTTCCCAGAACACGTGAGGTCGTTATGTCCCAATGCCTCTCCTACCTCATACTGGTCGATGTTTTCTCTTACCCCCCGGGCCTCCTTTCACCTGGGACAACAGACCTTACATCCTGACATCTTTGATGGATTGGGGCGACGTTTTGTCTCTGGCTACTTCCTGCATGAGTGGGGACGTCGTTGGGGGTCGGGCAGTCGGGGGCCCGGATTTAAGGAGAGCCAGTGGGGGGTTCTGTAGGAAGCAGGGTGTAAGGGCCGAGAAGCATCTGGTTTGTGGCTACTCGAGAGACTTCTTCCATGCGCCTGTGAAGGAACCTAAGAAAACAGGGAGCAAACATAAACAGGATACAAATAAGAAGTAGGGGGCCCAAGACTTGTGTTAGCCAGGTAAAAAGGGTGGATTGCCACCAATCGGGAATTGGGGAGGTGGACTGTTGGTGTTTGCGTTGGAGTTCACGGATAATCCGGGTGCGGTCGGTTGTTAGATTTTTTGTGGTAGGGGTAAGGTGGAGCCCCAGGTAGGTTACAGAAGATACAGATAACTGAGCCTTGGCTGGGGAGACCCGATAACCGCGAGAGCCAAGGTAATTGAGGAGATCTGCGGTATGCTGTCCAGAGAGGTTAAGAGATGGGCTGCAAAGGAGGAGGTCATCTACATATTGGAGGAGTATGCTGGGGGTAAGGGAGCAGGAAGTGAGGTTCCGTGCCAGCGCCTGACCAAAGAGATGAGAGCTGTCGTGGAAGCCCTGGGGAAGAACTGTCCAGGTGAGCTGGCTGGAAGTATGAGTATCCGGATCCATCCAGGTAAAGGCGAAGAGGAAATAGGAGTCGGGATGTAGGGGGATAATCAAGAAGGCATCCTTGGGATCCAAAACC
>NW_021703136.1:0-1000 GCF_005190385.1 Monodon monoceros
TAATTCATGTGAGGTTTGCTAATAAGCAGGATTTTGGTTAATTTGATAAGACAAACATGAACAACTGCTGATGAGGAGGATTCTTTTTGAAGGAGAAATATGGAGGAATAAATATTCCAAGATTGAGTCATTGTAAAATGTTTCTCTTTAAGGAATGATGTCGGATCTATATGATTGATATCTGACTGATATTTTACAACATTTCCATGTATGGAACAGTATGGATCATTGACCAAATAAGTTGTTCCAACTTTAAACAGAAATTTTTCTTAGTCCTACCAGTTCATAGAGATCATATTACTCATCTCTACTCCACTGAAGAAAGCCATTGCCAATATTTGCATATCTAAAGGATTATTTGACCATATGCCTCTCTTATAACCCAAAGCTTGCTCTCCTCCAAAAAATGGCAAGATTATTTCTCTAATTAATTAATTGATAAATTTGTCAGCTTCTCTCTTTTTCTTCTCCTTTTGTTCTCTTCAATTCCCAAAACTGTGCCATCTGCTATGCACAAAAAATTTTGCTAATATTAGCTATCTACTACTGGTGGCTACTTATGCATAGCTACTCTCCAAACATTTCATTCCTAAGCCATGCCAATGATACATTTATATATTTTTTCAATTTGCTTTGCAAGTGTATTCAATATGTCCTTATTGTTAAATAAAGTGGACATTTTTCAACCCTCATTTTCTTTGGACTCTGAAAATTTTTCATATGTATTGCATAACATTTTCATAGTTATATATGTACTTCCAATGCTGCCCATATTACTCAGTTTTGTGTTCTGGATTCTCCTCCCCTAACTGTATTCCAATGCTGAGGTTGCTCATTTAATCTCGAGACATCTCTTCTTCTTAAGAAAATCATGCCTTCACAGATGTTTAAATGGTGATGATAGTGACGGCAATAATAGCTAACATTTGTGAATATGTATAAAACTCTAGACATATGACAAGTGTCTTGCATATAATATCTCATTGAATTTCCACAATAA
>NW_021703137.1:0-1476 GCF_005190385.1 Monodon monoceros
TTTCACTGCTGCATTTATGCCATTGTACACACGCTTGATTCTATACGGAGACATAAATATCCATGAGTTTTAAGATTCTTACTTGTCAGGTATATTCCTAGGCTTTGAATATGGGGTGTTGATTCCATTTCGTTGAGCAAGGAGTAGGTCTTGACTATTACATATTTGGCTTATGGAACGGTATCTGTGCTAATTTCAATCTCTGGTTTTATGCAGCACCTCAACTCACCTTTCCCCATAAGCAAGCATAAGTTGGTTTTCTAAATTTGAGACCCTGTTCTGTTTTGTAATTCAGTTCATGTGTAGCCAAGTTTACATTCCGTGTATTAGTGATATCTTATGATGTTTCTTTTTCTGTGTGACTTATTTCACTTAGAATCATCGTACCTGAATCCCCTCATTATGGCGCGATGGGCCTGATGACATAGATTTCATTGCTGAGTGATATTCCATTGTACGTACGTACCACAACTTCTTTATCCATTTTTTGCTTTCTGGGATATTTAATTTGTACTGTAGATGAGGTTCTTGTAAACAGAGACGTCCGAAACATTGGGGTGGCTGTGTCTTTTTTATTTTAATTTCCCTAAGCTATAGGACTGTAAGTAGAAGTTCCGTAGGTTCCGCTGCTCTGTTGTTTAGGTGTCTCAGGAAACACCATACACTACTCCAGAATGGCGGTTGGCAATTTACATCCCGACCATCAGCATAACAAGTCTCCCGCTTTTCCATGGCCTGTTCTGCCTTTATGGATTTTACACATTTTTCAGATGGCCCTTTTGACCTGAGGGCAGTGAGACTTCATTTTAGTGCAGGTTTCCTTTACACGCTTTCTTGGTTGGCCAAAAAGAGCATATGCGTATTTTCCTGAATATATTACAATATATAATTATATTTTGATATATATATATATATTTACATTATATATTATATTTAGTTTGAGTGTATGTGTTAGGGTACGGATTAGTGTTAGCGTACGGGTTAGGATTAGGGGACGGGTTAGGGTAAGGCTTCGGGTAAGGGTTAGGGTTAGAGTTAGGGTTAGGGGACGGGAAATGTTTAAAGTACAGGTTAGGGTACGAAAACGGTTTAGGGTGAGCATACGTGTTAGGGTAAGAGTTACTGTTAGCATACGGGTTAGGATTAGGGGATGTGTTAGGGTAAGGCTTCGGGTAAGAGTTATGGTTAGGGTTAGGGTTAGGGTTAGCGGTTGAGGATGGCTTAGGGTACAGGTTAGGTTATGACAACGGTTTAGGGTGAGTGTACGTGTTAGGGTACGGGTTAGTGTTAGCGTACGGGTTAGGATTAGGGTACGGGTTAGGGTAAGGCTTCGGGTAAGGGTTAGGGTTAGGGTTAGAGGAAGGGGAAGGTTTAGGTTACAGGTTAGTGTACGACAAAGGTTTAGGGTGAGCGTACGTGTTAGGGTACAGGTTAGTGTTAGCGTATGAGTTAGTGTTAGCGGATGGGTTAGTATTA
>NW_021703137.1:1486-4087 GCF_005190385.1 Monodon monoceros
GTGAGCGTACGTATTAGGGTACGGGTTAGTGTTAGCGTATGAGTTAGGGTTAGTGGACGCATTAGGGTAAGGCTTCGGGTAAGGGTTGGTGTAAGGGTTCGGGTTAGGGGACGGTGACGGTTTAGGGTACAGGTTAGGGTACGACAATGGTTTAGGGTGAGCATACGTGTTATGGTACGGGTTACTGTTAGCGTACGGGTTAGGATTAGGGGACGGATTAGGGTAAGGCTTCGGGTGAGTGTTAGGGTTAGGGTAGGGTTAGGGGACGGGGACGGTTTAGGGTACAGGTTATTTTATGACAACGATTTAGGGTGAGCGTACATGTTAGGGTACGGGTTAGTGTTAGCGTATGGGTTAGGATTAGGGGACGGGTAAGTGTAAAGCTTCGGGTAAAGTTTAGGGTTAGGGTTAGCGTTAGGGAATGGGGACGGTTTAGGGTACACGTTAGGGTACGACAGTTTATGGTGACCGTATGTGTTAGGGTACGGGTTAGTGTTAGCGTACGACTTAGGATTAGTGGACGGGTTAGGGTAAGGCTTCGGGTAAGTGTTAGTATTTGGGTTAAGGTTAGGGGATGGGGACGGTTTAGGGTACAGGTTAGCGTATGACAACGGTTTTGGGTGAGCGTACGTGTTAGGGTTTTGGTTATTGTTAGCATACGGGTTAGGATTAAAGGACGTATTAGGATAAGGCTTCGGGTAAGTTTTAGGGTTAGGTTTAGGGTTAGGGTTAGGGGACGGGGATGGTTTAGGGAAGAGTTTAGGCTACGACAACGGTTTAGGGTGAGTGTACGTGTTAGGGAATGGGTTAGTGTTAGCGTAAGGGTTAGGATTAGGGGACAGGTTAGGGTAAGGCTTCGGGTAAGTGTTAGGGTTAGGGCTAGGGTTAGCGTTAGGTGACGTGGACGGTTTAGGGTACAAGTTTGTGTACGACAATGGTTTAGGGTGAGCGTACGTGTTAAGGTACGGGTTAGTGTTAGCGTAGGAGTTAGGATTAGGGGACGGGTTAGGGTAAGGCTTCAGGTGAGGGTTAGGGTTAGGGGACAGGGACAGTTTAGGATACAGGTTAGTGTACAACAACGGTTTAGTGTGAGCGTACATGTTAGGGTACAGGTTAGTGTTAGCGTACGTGTTAGGATTAGGGGACATGTTAGTGTAAGGCTTCGGGTAAGGGTTACGGTTAGGGTTAGGTTTAGGGTTAGGGGACGGGGACGGTTTAGGGTATAGGTTAGGTTACGACAATGGTTCAGGGTGAGCGTAGGTGTTACGGTACAGGTTAGTGTTAGCGTACAGGTTAGGGTTAGTGGATGCGTTTGGGTAAGGTTTCGGGTAAGGGTTAGGGTTAGGGTTGCGGTTCGGGTTAGGGTACGGGGACGGTTTAGTGTACAGGTTAGGGTACGACAGCGGTTTAGTGTGAGTTTACGTATTAGGGTACGGGTTAGTGTTAGCGTACGGGTTAGGATTAGGGGACGGGTTAGGGTAAGGCTACGGGTAATTGTTAGGTTTAGGTTTAGGGTTAGGGTTAGGGGACAGGGATGGTTTACGGTACAGGTTAGGGTACGACAACGGTTTAGGGTGAGCGTACGTGTTAGCGTACGGGTTAGTGTTAGCGTACGGGTTAGGTTTAGGGGACGGGTTAGGCTAAGGCTTCGGTAAGGATTAGGGTTAGGGGACGGGGACGGTTTAGGGTACAGGTTAGGGTACGACAGCAATATAGGGTGAGGGTAGGTGTTCGGGTACGGGTTAGTGTTAGCGTACGGGTTAGGATTAGGGGACGGGTTAGGGTAAGGCTTCGGGTAAGTGTTAGGGTTAGGGTTAGGGGACGGGGATGGGGACGATTTAGGGTACAGGTTAGTGTACGACAATGGTTTAGGGTGAGCGTATGTGTTAGGGTACGGGTTAGTATTAGCGTACGGGTTAGGATTAGGGGACGGGTTAGGGTAAGGCTTTGGGTAAGAGTTAGGGTTAGGGTTAGGGGATGGGGCGGTTTAGGGTACAGGTTAGGGTACGACAATGGTTTAGGGTGAGCATAGGTGTTAGGGTACGGGTTAGTGTTAGCGTACGGGTTAGGATTAGTGGACGGGTTAGGGTAAGGCTTCGGGTAATGGTTAGGTTTAGGATTACGGTTAGGGTTAGGGGACAGGGATGGTTTAGGGTACAGGTTAGGGTACGACCCCGGTTTAGTGTGAGCGTATGTGTTAGGGTACGCATTACTGTTAGCGTACGGGTTAGGATTAGGGGACGGGTTAGGGTAACGCTTCGGGTAAGGTTTAGGGTTAGTGTTATGGTTATGGTTAGGGGACGGGGACGGTTTAGGGTACAGGTTAGGGTACGACAACATTTTATGTTGAGCGTACATGTTAGGGTACGGATTAGTGTTAGCGTACGGGTTAGGATTAGGGGACGGGTTAGTGTTAGGGTTAGGGTTACGGTTAGGGTTAGGGTTAGGGGACGGGGAACGTTTAGGGTACAGGTTAGGGTACGTCAATGGTTTAGTGTGAGCGTACGTTTTACGGTACGGGTTAGTGTTAGCGTACGGGTTAGGATTGGGGACAGGTTAGGGTAAGGCTTCGGGTAATGGTTATGTTTAGGATTAGGGTTA
>NW_021703137.1:4097-4670 GCF_005190385.1 Monodon monoceros
TTCGGGTAATGGTTATGTTTAGGATTAGGGTTAGGGATAGGGGATGGGGACGGTTGAGGGTACAGGTTAGGGTACGACAACCATTTAGGGTGAGCGTAGGTGTTCGGGTATGGGTTAGTGTTAGCGTAAGGGTTAGGATTAGGGGACTGGTTAGGGTAAGCCTTCGGGTAATGGTTAGGGTTAGTGTTAGGGTTGGGGGATGGGGACGGGTTAGGGTACAGGTTAGGGTACGACAACGGTTTAGGGATAGCGTACGTGTTAGGGTATGTGTTAGTGTTTGCGTACGGGTTAGGATTAGGGGCCGGGTTAGTGTAAGGCTTCGGGTAAGTGTTAGTGTTAGGGTTAGGGTTAGGGGACGGGGACGGTTTAGGGTACAGGTTAGGGTACGACAACGTTTTAGTGTGAGCGTACATGTTAGGGTACGGGTTAGTGTTAGCGTACGGGTTAGGATTAGGGGACGGGTTAGGGTAAGGCTTCGGGTAAGAGTTAGGGTTAGGGGACGGGACGGTTTAGGGTACAGGTTAGTGTATGACAATGGTTTAGGGTGAGCGTACGTGTTAGGGTATGGGTTAG
>NW_021703138.1:0-1294 GCF_005190385.1 Monodon monoceros
CCCACAGGACACAACCTGTGGGTACGTAGAGGGGAGCGGTTATGTCTCACTTAAGGCACCTTTTTCTTTTCCTTTCTACTTTTGTCTTCGTTAATCTTCATCCAACTGACCTTTCTAAATTTTACAGGAAACAAAACCATTTCTCAATGGATTCAGATACTACCCCAAGTTAACATTCCAACCAAGTTCTTGTTCTTCTGGGTCTCATCACCAGAAATTTCTGAGCCTAAATCTTCTCTAGTTTCTAGGATCACTCATTTTCTCATTTCTCCCTTCTCCTTTTAGTTCAGAGTCTTGTCAATTTAGTCCCTTCCCTAACCACAACTTATAATAAGGTGACACAGCAAAGTGATGAAAGTCTAGATGGTCTGGTTTTAATCCCGGGTTTTGCCACCTACTAACTGTGTGGCATTAGGCAAGCTATTCAACGTCTCTGAGCCTCAGTTTTCCCCCAAAAAGTGAACATTATGAATATTCCCTACCACGAGGGTTGCCATTATGAGGAATAAGTGAGTTAATATTTGGTAAGCCCTTAGAATAGTACTTGTTATAGTCTAAGCACTACAGTTGTGCTTGTTAATAATAATAAATGAAATTCCAAGCGTATAACTTACTCAATTTTCTGTCATAACTTTGAAGTGTTGGTCTATCTGTTGGCTCACGTTGCAGGTAAATGAGTCGAGGCATGGGCTGAGGCATTGCTACCACTGGGTGGTGTGTTCCCAGAACTTGGAACAGCAGTGTGAAATGGGTAGTGGTTCTACTTGGAGACAGGGCAGACTGGAAAATGACAGCCTGGGAAGGAGGTGTGGTGTCCATAGCTTTGGTGTTAGAGGTGCTGCCTGCTGAAGCACCAGTGCCGGCCTAAGCGGTAAATGGGGTGCTGGGGTAAAGAGGAGCAGGATGGAAGATGACAGCCTGTGAAGGAGGTGTGGTGTCCATTGGATCGGGGTCTGAGGTGCTGACTGCTGAGGCACCGATGCCCACCAAAGCCGAAAATGGGGTGCTGGAGAAAACAGGAGCAGAGTGGTAGATGACAGCGTGTGAAGGAGGTGTGGTGTCCATAGGTTCGCGGTCAGACGTGCTGACTGCGGAAGCACCGATGCCCACCAAACCCGTAAATGGGGTGCTGGGGAAAACAGGAGCAGAGTGGTAGATGACAGCGTGTGAAGGAGGTGTGGTGTCCATAGGTTCGGGGTGTGAGGTGCTGCCTGCTGAAGCACCGATGCCCGCCAAAGCCGTCAATGGGGTGCTGGGGAAAACATGAGCAGAATGGTAGAGGACAGCCTGGGAA
>NW_021703139.1:0-10055 GCF_005190385.1 Monodon monoceros
TTTTTTTTTTAGGAAAAATGTGTTGAATAGCTTATTTTAATTATTTTTAAAAGTTAAGTACAGGGACTTCCCTGGCGGTCCAGTGGTTAAGACTTCGCCTTCCAATGCAGGGGGGTGTGGGTTCAATCCCTAGTCGGGGAGCTATGGTCCCACATGCCTCGCAGCCAAAAAACCAGAACATAAAACAGAAGCAGTATTGTAACAAATTCAATGAAGACTTTAAAAAATGGTCCACATCAAAAAAAAAAGTTAAGTACAAAAATTTGCTGATGATTTACATATTTAGGACCAATAAAATAATGTGAGATTAGCTGTACTAAAACAGAATGTTGAGCTACATTCACATTAAGTGACATTATATAGTCTGAGTTTATGGAAAACTTCTGAGATGGTGAGTGACCTTTGAGCAGAAAAAGACAGAAGGAGAAATGGCCTTTTCTACATTCTATTGTGCCTCTAAGTAAAATGCTTGGTAATCTAGCTACAAAGCTCTATGTCATTGGCCTTAGGCACGTACTGTGATCTACCTTGTGAAGATCAGATTTTGCCATGGAGAGGATTTGTAAAAGTATCACACATTCCAGTACCGTTGGCAACCACAGCTACCAAAAACTCCAATTTAAATTGATGAGCCTAATATCAGATGATAGTATCATTTCCTTGTGGGTGTTCTGGGAAAAGGTGGGTAGGAAATGTATAAAAGTGAATACTTTATTGACTGAAATAACACTTCATCATTTTGAAAACATAAAATACATTAAAGTTGTTATAGCATCATACATGAATATTTCACTGTATTTTAGACCTTGCCTACAAGCAATGTTTTCTGCCCTTTGAAAGAGAAGCATGCTTGTGGTATGCATTAATCATATAAAAGATTAAACACTGAAAAGAAATTCAGCCTTTAAAGACAATTTGCTTTGATTTATTCAGTGGGTTCTCCTAAAAAGTTAATACCCAGAATTATTGCTTGTTAAATTGGAGTTACAAATTCTTTCAGAGTTACTTAGTATTTTCTTTAATATCAGTATCAAGGAAGGCAAAGCAAATTTACATATTTATTAGGAAATACAGGCACATAATCATAAAACAAGAAAACACAACGTTTCTATAGACTTTATTTTTTAGCAGTGTTTTAATTTTACAGAAAAATTGAGAAGATAGTATAAAGTGTTTCCATATACACTATACCCATTTCCCTCTGTGACGATCAACTTATATTAGTATGTTACATTGTTACAATCAGTGAACAAATATTGATACATTATTGTTTACTATAGTCCATACATTAGTCCAGTTCCTTAGTTTTTACCTAATGTCCTTTTTCTATTCCAGGATTTCATCCAAAACATCACATTACATTTAGTTGCCATGTTTCCTTAGGCTCCTCTTGGGTTTGATAGCTTCTCAGATTTTCCTTGCATGACCTTGGCAATTTTGAGTAGTTAGGCTTGTGTAGGATGCCCGCTACTAGAATTTGTTTGATGCATGTTTCATGATAATATTGGGATTATGTGTTTTGGGGAGGAAGACCACAAGAGTAGAAGGGTTATTTTGTCAGATCACATCAAGTGTACAAAGTATCAATATGCATTATGAATGCTGAGGTCGACCTTGATCACCAGGCTGAGGTAGTGTTTTTCAGGTTTCTCCATTGTAAAATTACTGTTTTCCCTTCTCCATATTGTACTTTTTGGAAGGAAGTCAATATGCTCAGCCCACAACTAAGGAATAGAGAGTTATGCTTAAGATGGAGTACTACATAAACTATTTGGAATTCTTTTGCACTGGAGATTTATCTATTCTCCCGCATTTATTTATGTATCCAATTATTTATTTATATCAGAAGAACTCATGGATTTTTATTTTATACTTTGGGTTATAATCTAATTCTACGTTAGTTACTTTGTTCCTCAAATTGCTCTAGTCCTGACCCTTGTGAACTCTTTTCAGTTCAGTGGCTCGTGTGCCACTCTGAGGTATCCCCATCCTATATATTTTTTTGGAACTTCCTTACTTTCTGACACTATAAGATGGCCTTGTATATAAATCTTGTATATTTACTGCCCCAGTCCTAGAATCAGCTGTTTCTTCAAGGATAACTAGGTCTTTTTAGTGGAGAACAGCATTAGACAGCAGGATCTGGGTGTGGGGTGTGCTAATTGCTGCCCGGATGTCATTGCTTCTAGATCTTCTCAGCTGACAGAGCAAAGAGATAACATGTGTGTACATTCCCCACGTATATGGACATATCTATAAGTATCTCTCTACATAACCATGTGTGTTAAGGTAATATGAAGCAATATTAAGCTAAGCATGAATGTAGATTGATGTTTCCAGCTTTAATCTGTTACCACATAGACCATCTTAGCCTCATCTCTTGCTTATCTTTAAATTTCAACTGCGGCAAAACACTTGACTTTTAGAAGTATGAAAATCAAATTGTAGCTACTTTGGGAAGCCACATCATCTAGCAGAAGAATTCTTAAAGGGCAAGGTGTATATCATCAAATTTTAATTTACAGTCAGCAGTACTTTGTAACATCCATAGGCCTCCAGACCTCTGCTTCCAAGAAGAGGAAGTAGCCCATTTCTCCCAGGTTCTTCCACTTAAAACTAAAACCCTGAACATAACAACAGACAAACATAGGAAGACACTGAAAGGTGGAAATGAGAAGGCAGACTTAACTAGGGACTTTGGGACTTGAGGAATAACATGGTGATGAGTCCCCTGTGTTTCCTGTTGCTTCCCATACATCCTGGAGAGGGTATTACAGGAACCCCCAATCAATAACCACCAACAGAACAACAGACAAAAAAGCTTCAAAAAAGAAAACACAAACCCCCCGTTCCCCCTAGCCAAGGTATGAGGAAAGGGGTTGTCAAAGACAGAAAACCATTTGGGCAATAATATACACACTACTCGAGCCAAGTGCCAGTGGCATATTGCACCCATCCCCTATGTCCTGTGGTTTCAGTTGGGCCAAGCTAGGATTTGATCTTCCACCCCACCCCACTCCTGCCCTCCAGAAGAGGCAGCGCTCTGATTCGCCACCAGGGCTGTTTCAGTGTGGTGCAGTGGGGAGCTGAGCCTCCACCCCTTTGCATCAGCAAAGAGACTTTCAAAGGTGGTACCTGACAGGCTAGTTAACACTGGGCTGCCCTCACACAGTCGTGGGGTCCAATGGTGGGACCTAGCCTCCGTCTCTCCCTGACATCGATAAGAATAGGAAGTTAAACGTTGGAGGGAGTAGGCACCCCACTAACCCCCAACACATGGTGTCAGTGAGACCCAATGGGGTGCTGAATCCCCATAACCGTCCTGAGGCAGTAAGACAGAATGAGATGGCACAAGCAGGGCTAGTTGGCAGTTCTCTTCCTCTTACCCTGGTGTCAGTGGGGCCAGCAGGTAGCTGACCCTCTACCCACACCCGGCATCAACAAGAAGGAGTGAAGTGGGAGGAAGGACAGCAAACACAGCAAACACTTCACCTCTCCCCTCCCCTGGTGTCAAGAAATCTACTGGGGAGATGAACTTCCACTCCTACTAAAAGGCAACACAATGATATTAATGTTCCCACTTTTGGGGGGAAGGTGTCAGAAGGGCCAATAGGGTAGCTGAACTTCTACTTGATCTGTCTGCAGTGAGAGAATGTAAGTGCCCACTTTTGCTGGGGTTTTGACAGTAGGGCCCAATGGAAATCTGTACGTAGCCCCCCACTCCTCATACTACACCTCCAATAGGATGACTTCCTTCTAAAAAGTAATAATAAAATTAAATGGGATACAGAGTCATATAATAACTCACAATGTTTAGAATCCAATTGAAAAATACTCATGGCACCAAGAACCAGGAAATCACAGAATAAATGAGAAAAGACAATAAACCTACACCAGCACTGAGATAAAACATCTATTGAAATTATCAGACAGGGGTTTTAAATAAGCTGTCACATAAATGCTTCAATTAGCAATTATGTGTTCCTTGACGGAAATGGGAAAAATAGAAAATGTGAACAAAGAACTAGAAGTTATAAGAATAAAAACAAATGAGAAGAGTAGAACTGAAAAATACAACAATCCAAAAACTTTGCTCAAGAGTAGAGTGGAGATTACAAAGCACAGAATCATGAACTTAGAAGAGATCAATACAATGTACCAAATGTACAGAGAAAAATAGGCTGAGGGGTAGAGATGGGAGAAAGAACAGGATCTCAAGAACCTGTAAACAGTAACAAAAGCACTAACATTCATATCATCAAGGTTCCAGAATGAAAAAAGAGAGCACGTAGGACTGACAGAGTATTCAGAGAAATCATGACTAAAACGTTCCCAATTTTTTAGAAGACATAAGCACACATTCAAGAATCTGAGCAAATCCAAAGAGGAAAAACACAAAGGTATCCTTGTCAAGACGCGTCATAATTAAACTTCTGAAAAGTAGAGACAAAACAAATCTCGAAAGTGGACAGGCAGAAACGATGCATCACTTATTGAGAAACCAATTCCAATGGCAGCATGTTTCTTGTCTAAAATGATGGAGTCAGAAGCATTGACATAACATTTTTCAAGTAGTAAAAGAAAAGAACTCTCAGCCACAAATTCACACTTTTTATATCCACTTTCTTGTTTGACTTATATTAATGGACTACCAACTCATCTTTCTATATCTGGGCCTGCCATCACACTTCTCCAAAAATCTAGTCACAGTATTTCCAGAGTGATCTTTCTGAAAAAGAAACAAATTTTTCTTATAAAAGTACCTGATTGTGTTATGAAACTTTTCTCTCTTCTAAGTTACCAGGTAAAATCCTTCAATGGATTCCCATCTTTTCTTGGAGTGAAATCTCACATCCAAACTCTCTTTGTCCTTTTGGGCTGCTGTAAGATTATACTGCAGGTTGGGTGGCTCATAAACACCAGGAATTTTTTTTCCCACGGCTCCGGAGGCTGCGAGTTCAAGAATAGGGTGCCAGTATGGTCAGATGAGGGCCCTCTTCTGAATCACAGACTTCTCATTGTATCCTCACATGGCAGAAGAGCTTAGGGAGCTCTGTGGGGTCTCTTTTATAAGAGCACGAATACCATAATCATTTCCCAAAGGCCCCACCTACTAATACTATCAGCTACGGAAATTAAGATTTCAACGTATGAATTTGGAGGGGAACACAAAGACTAGACCGTAGCACTTACTATACATACATGGACCATGCATGATCTGGCTTCTACCCCCCTCTCCATTGTCTTCTTTTCCTACACGGCAGTGAGCATTTCTCTTTTTTTTTTTTTTTCTTTTTTTTTGCGGTTCGCGGGCCTCTCACTGTTGTGGCCTCTCCCGTTGCGGAGCACAGGCTCCGGACGCGCAGGCTCAGTGTCCATGGCTCACGGGGCCTAGCCGCTCCGCGGCATGTGGGATCTTCCCGGACCGGGACACGAACCCGTGTCCCCTGCATCGGCAGGCGGCCTCTCAACCACTGCGCCACGAGGGAAGCCCCAGTGAGCATTTCTTATACTGATTATGAATGGAACTCCTTTCTGGACTGATCCTTAACCATTCATTTTCTGGCAACTGTGAATTTATCTTCTCTTTTCCTCAAAACTTCACCCTTCCTTCATGTTACATATCCATTTCAATTGCCTTCTACAGGAAGCCCTACTGATATCGCCCATATACTACTGTCCACAGCATGAATTAAGGTCTTACTGTGTCTTCCTGTAGCACTCTGTAATATCTTTTACGGTAACTATGGATTTTCTTACTTGAGTGTCACAATACATTGAATTCTAGGTGGCACTATAATGATTTTAGTAACAGTAACACTGGTGCCTAGTTTAACCCATGACATACTTTAGGTGTTCAATATATGTGTGTTGAATGAGTGAATGAATGAATGGTCAATTTGACATCTTAATCATGTTACTTTTCAAAAATCTGTTAAAAGATACCACAGTTTTCCAGAAGATTAGGGAGTTAGGACCTTAAACTTGATTTAACAGAGGGAATTTTTACTCATACATCATGCTTAAATACCTCAAAGTAAAACCATAAACCCAGGAATTTAAGGTTATCCATTTGGACTTTCAAGCCAATAATTAATATCTCCTGCCCCGACTGTATTAGATGGTTTCGATGCTCCACTCATATCTCCCCAGCACTCATCATTCCAGTATATGCTGCTAGAATCATGCTGCCGCCTGCAGTTATCCACCTTAGGGCAGGCCAGAAGTGTACAGGAGTTAATGTATCTGGGTGTAGCTTTCAACCAAGGACAGAGGGGACTGGAAGATAAGTACTTCAAGTTTCTCACCGATTCTTGGGATAACTCTGAGACATGTTCTGTAGAGTTTCACAGAACTCGCCTGAAGTACTGGCAGCAGTTCCCTGCAGGAGTAATTTATTCGGTAATGCACCTCTGTTGGCTTCCTTCCATGCCTCCATTCTCAATTCCCACTCCACTTCTGAGTTTTCTGGAAGCACCTCCCAGATGAGCAGTTTGCACTCAAATTATTGCCTCAAGTTCTGCTTCTAGGGGAACTCAGTTGATAGCCTCCTAACAACCCAGTGCTCCTTACAGAGCCGTCACTGGTACAAGTACCAAGGCACGGCACATTACGTATCACTCCTCCTAAATCCTAATATTTTTCAATAGATAGGAAAGAGCATGACCTTGAAGAGAAAAAGAGTTTATATGAGGATGGCCAATGGATAAAGGGAAGGAGGGACAGTGCCATTTGTTTTCCATTAATGATAGTGTGAAATGTATGGGCAGATGGTCTAACAGGTGTGACTATAATTTGAGGAGCCTGCTCCCTTGGTTATAGAAGACTGCTATTGTTATTATTATGGAACCACAACCTCATGACTTTATTGTTTCACTTGATGTTACCTTCTCCTTTACCTTTAAATCTTCGTACATCACTGAATTGCAGCCAATAGATTTATTTTCTCCCTATGGCTCCATCACAGAAAAAGACACACACGTGCACACACACACACACACACGTGCGCACACACACACACACACAGAGTTTTGTGTATGCCAGTGCTAGAAAAGACAAGCTCAAGGTGCATGTATGCAATGGATATTGTACATTACAGGTCTCTGTGAAATAGTCTTCTGCAGGTTCCTATGTTTATTTTATGAATAATTAACTTTAGTAAAGTTAATTTCCTGAAGATCTTGTTGAAGACTGAAGAAAGGAAGTAAATTGTAAAGAAAACGACTTCGAAACTTGCCCTTTTCACCCTCTCTTTGTGTCTTAATGAACAAAGGATAACTGGGCCTTTTTTGAAGCCTTTGCTTGAGTTGAAGACACAAAATGCAACCTGTACTCTTATCATAATATGCTCAGTTTATGAGTACCCAAACTTATAAACCGTGAATTTCCCTAAAGTTATTATACCATTTAGAAGATGTTTGCTTGGATGTTTACTTAAAACCAAACAATTGAGGTCTATGTGTCCAAATAATTTCCTTCTCTCTTGTTGTCTCCATTTCAGTTTCCTGAGTTTCTGGGAAGGCCTGGTTTCCCCAAAGGAAGGATTTCTGGTAGAAGTCTGAAAGTCTGACCCAAGAAAAAAAAATCCAGTACAGCCAATGAATTGAGGACAAGAAGTTTTCCGATCAGGTAGGAACATTTAATCTCATACATTACGATCGCCTTAAGTAAGGTGTGCTGATAGCTGGATATGATTTAACTGCTTGGAAAAAGATGCATATATATTATATGACCTACCCCACAAGGAAGCTGTTCTCAATTCTCTTAGAGGTTGTGGTGTTTATCAGAGAGTGCCTTGGGGGAAAATGAATACAATAACAGTATGATGCTTTTTTTTTATTATTAGCTCATTGTTGCCAAGTACACTTGGTGACCTTGGTGCCTGTGGTTTAATCCAGGGGGTTAGACATGTGGAACAGCACATTAACCCTCTTTAGTATTTTCTCCCAAGACAAATCATTTTTATAGGTTGCCTCCATGGTCTTCTAGTTGCTTATCAAAATTAAGCATCAAGTCTTCTAAGTGTGCAATAGCCCCAGTCAGTGTGAGGAAATCAGCTTGGTTCTTATTGGGGCACAGCTTCTTGGCCTTGGCACAAAGTGAGTTCACATAGGGAGTTAGAAGGAGGAGAACGGGACATGAGAAAGGGGAGTTCTGTGTTCTCATTTACCTATGCATGTTGAAACTCCACTAACAGCTTTATTTTCATTAGCAATTTGTGATAAAAACTTAGGGTAAAGGGAATAATGAAGCTGTCCCATTATATGGCAGGACAAAAGATAGTAGTGACATCAAAATCAGGGCCTATCCATCTCGTTTGCAGTTATATACTGAGTGTTTAGCATAGCATTTGACCCCTCATCAGTATTCAATAAGAAGATGCGTGTTGAATGACTTAGGGATGAATTGATGAATGAAAAAAGTTAATATGGTAGAAAATGTGTTTTATCCTCGTATTTTCGTGTGTTGACTTCTGTATTTCAAGACCCAGCACTGTAACTGACACATAGAATATAAGCAATAAAATGTGTTGAAAGAATGAATGAGTCCCCACTATTCTAAGAATAATTTTAAGACCAACGCAGACCCCATATCTGCCAGAGGTATCCAGAGGTGAAAGCCTGGATCTCAGCTAGTGGTAGAGCTGACAGGATTTATCTAGTTTTAATAATTTACAGCTCATCCCATTACATTTAGGCATAGTACCTACATGAGCCATACAATTAAATGTTGACTGAAAAACAATGCACAACCTAGAAGTTGAGAATTATGTTTTATGTGGAAGACATACTGAGGACTGAAATCAGGAGACAGCCTCTCAGATAGCTCTGAGGGACTGTTCTGAAGAGCTAAGGGAGGGCACAGGGTATTTAGAGGTTCTTGCAAAAAAAAAAAAAAAAAGACAGTAGTTGGAACATCAAAAGATTACTGTTAATTAAAGAAACTAGACATCTTAAGTTAATAAATGTAGCACTTTTCTATATATGGTGAGATGCAAGAATCTGGTCTCCTGGAAATCATTCCCTTGATTTGCACTTTAATTATCTAGGGCCAGTATCCTGTTTTCTCCATCCTGAATCCCCTCAGGGTGCGGCTTTGGGTGTGGCTTCAGTGGCTGATGGCTTGATGGCTATAACATCCTGTGTTACTGATAAGGCTGGCTACATTCTTTGTCTACATAAATGACTTGAATATGGATAGTAAATCTGTGGATTTGCAAAACGTAATTTTTGGAGCATTTTTATAAGGACAAAGTTAAGGGCAATTTCAGAATCACTAGTGGCTAAAATTGCTATTTATACTTTTCCACTGGTAGGTAGTAATCTGCTGTTGCTGTCTTCAGTATTCCCAAGGGATAACAAAAGCCATTTAATTCAAGAAAGAAAGGTAAGATTTAGCACAATGCAGCTTCCACAAAACCAAACACACACCCAACTCTCTCAGATATGAGGTAGTAATCTAAAATAGAATCCTGGAACTAATTGCAAAACAAGAGCAAATGTACTCATATTGGATAATTTTATTCTTTTATTAATGTTTGATACATATATGTATTTATTATTAAAATTCAAAGTTGCTATATGGAGAAATAGTTTTGTACCAATAGTGTCTTTGTATGTGTTTATCAATAATGTATGAGATTGCCTCCTATGCTCCTTTTCTTTTATTGGGGGGGGAGGGGGTGTGTCACGCTACGTCAAGGTCGGGAGTCAAACCCGCCACGACTGTCCATGAGGGGTTTTCCCGGGTCCTCACTTCAGGCCGGTGGGGGTGGCCAGGGGCAGCCGAAGACGTGCGTACGTGCGTGCGTGCGTGCGTGCGTGCGTGCGAGCCTGCGAGTCCACGGGGCGGATCGCGCGTGCCGGGAGTGTTTCAGCCCGGCCCCCGGCTCATTGTGGTCGCCTCACGCCGGCCCGAGTTCGCAGCAGCGGTGGAGGCCCCGGGCCTGTGACCACAAAGAGGGAGCCGGGGGTCGGACGGGAGCGCTGCGGCGGCAGCTGAGGCCCAGACCAGGCCCCCCTCAGCCTCCCGCCTGCCCGTCTGCCCCGCCCCCG
>NW_021703140.1:0-3160 GCF_005190385.1 Monodon monoceros
GTTCATTGCAGCTCTATTTACAATAGCCCGGAGATGGAAACAACCTAAGCGCCCATCATCGGATGAATGGATAAAGAAGATGTGGCACATATATACAATGGAATATTACTCAGCCTTAAAAAGAAATGAAATTGAGCTATTTGTAATGAGATGGATAGACCTAGAGTCTGTCATACAGAGTGAAGTAAGTCAGAAAGAAAAAGACAAATACCGTATGCTAACACATATATATGGAATTTAAGGGAAAACAAAATGTCATGAAGAACCTAGGGGTAAGACAGGAATAAAGACGCAGACCTACTGGAGAACGGACTTGAGGATATGGGGAGGGGGAAGGGTGAGCTTTGACAGGGCGAGAGAGAGTCATGGACATATACACACTAACAAACGTAAGGTCGATAGCTACTGGGAAGCAGCCGCATGGCACAGGGATATTGGCTCGGTGCTTTGTGACAGCCTGGAGGGGTGGGATAGGGAGAGTGGGAGGGAGGGAGACGCAAGAGGGAAGACATATGGGAACATATGTATATGTATAACTGATTCACTTTGTTATAAAGCAGAAACTAACACACCATTGTAAAGCAATTATACCCCAATAAAGATGTAAAAAAAAAAAAAAGAAACAAAATCTAACTATCTGCAGAATACACAAGACAGATGTGAAAAGAGAATAACAAAAAAAATGGGCAAAAGAATAAGATCTAATGCTAATCTAAATTGGAAAACAGAGGTCACAGTCTTAACACCAGACAAAGATGAATGTATAGACACAGGTATTAGATGAAAGGGAATTCATTTTGCAGTACGAAACATGAGGAGCTGAGGGTCTTTGTGGATCTGTTCCCCGGGAAAATTGGTAAAAATTATATATGTCTCTAGAAACGGTAAGAGCCTGGATTTGATGGTATTAGTTTGTAGAGCCATTTATGCCAGAGGCCACTGTTGAAAAAAAAAAGAGCAGTCAGCCAGAAATCAGTGATTCTTAACCTCTGGGTGTGGTCAGGAAAAGAGACAAAGAGAGCTCTGCCAAAATCCCTGTCCTCTCTGGGTGACTATAGTCTTATCCAAAGTTGCACTCCCCCACCACCAGGAGCATCATAAGAGGCTTCACACTGTGTGGAGGAAATAAGACTCCACTCAAATAATCCATTCAGGCACTAAACAAATAAATAAGCAAATAACAATAACAAGCCCTGGAAGTAGGGATGGTGAGGAGGGGGAAGTACCCAGAATGACTACAATATATTATCTAAAATATCCATTTTCCAACAAAATATCACAAGACACACGAAGAAACAGGAATGCATGTCCCATAAGCTGGAAAAAGAGCAAGTCACTGAAAGAACTTGCGAGAGCAACCAGATGTCGGATTCAACAAAGACTTTAAAATAGCCATCATAAATATGTTCAAAGAACGAATGCAAACTGTGATTAAAGAGTAAAAGAAGGTACAAAGATAATATTGCATCAGATAGAAAATATCAACAAAGAGATAGAAATTATCAAAAAGAACCAAACGGGAACTCTGGAGTTGAAAAATACAAAACCTGAATCCTGGATGGGAGATGGTGTGCCATCCTGTCTTTCGTAACTGTGTGAAGAACTTTTCCAGCATTTTCTTAAACAAGCAACTTAAATACTTTTTCAGTCACTCGTTCCACTTATGTGTTTTGCTTATCTAAATAATCATTTAAAAAATATTTTCAGGGGGACCTTGAAGATGGCGGAAGAGTAAGACGCGGAGATCACCTTCCTCCCCACAGATACACCAGAAATACATCTACGCGTGGAACAACTCCTACAGAACACCTACTGAAGGCTGGCAGAAGACCTCAGACCTCCCAAAAGGCAAGAAACTCCCCACATACCTGGGTAGGGCAAAAGAAAAAAAAGAAAAAACAGAGACAAAAGAATAGGGATGGCATCTGCACCAGTGGGAGGGAGCTGTGAAGGAGGAAAGGTTTCCACACACTAGGAAGCCCCTTGACTGGCGGAGACTGCGGGAGGCGGAGGGGGGAGCTTCGGGGCCGCGGAGGAGAGCACAGCAACCGGTGCGGAGGGCAAAGCGGGGAGATTCCCGCACAGAGGATCGGTGCCGACCGGCACTCACCAGCCAGAGAGGCTTGTCTGCTCACCCGCCGGGGCGGGCGGGTCTGCGAGCTGAGACTCGGGTTTCGGTTTTGGACGGAGCGCAGGGAGAGGACTGGGGTTGGCGGCTTGAACATAGCCTGAAGGGGTTAGTGCACCACGGCTAGCTGGGAGGGAGTCCGGGGAAAAGTCTGCACCTGCCAAAGAGGCAAGAGACTTTTTCTTCCCTCTTTGTTTCCTGGTGCGCGAGGAGAGGGGTTTAAGAGCGCTGCTTAAAGGAACCCCAGAGACGGGCGCGAGCCGCGGCTAAAAGCGCGGACCCCAGAGACGGGCAGGAGACGCTAAGGCTGCTGCTGCCGCCACCAAGGGGCCTGTGTGCCAGCACAGGTCACTATCCACACCCCTCTACCGGGGAGCCTGTGCAGCCCGCCACTGCCTGGTTCCCGGGATCCAGGGACAACTTCCCCGGGAGAACGCACGGCGGGCCTCAGGCTGGTGCAACGTCATGCCGGCCTCTGCCGCCGCAGGCCCGCCCCGCACGCAGTGCGCCTCCCTCCCCCGGCCTGAGTGAGCGAGAGCCGCCGAATCAGCGGCTCCTTTAACCCCGTCCTGTCTGAGCAAAAAACAGACGCCCTCCAGCGACCTACACGCAGAGGCAGGGCCAAATCCAAAGCTGAGGCCCTGTGAGCTGTGAGAACAAAGAAGAGAAAGGGAAATCTCTCCCAGTAGCCTCAGAAGCAGCGGATTAAAGCTCCACAATCAACTTGATGTACCCTGCATCTGTGGAATACCTGAATAGACAAGGAATGATCCCAAATTGAGGAGGTGGACTTTAGGAGCAAGATCTATGATTTTTTTCCCTTTTCCTCTTTTTGTGAATGTGTATGTGTATGCTTCTGTGTGAGATCTTGTCTGTATAGTCTTGCTTCCACCATTTGTCCTAGGGTTCTATCCGCCCATGGTTTTTTTTTAAATTTTTTTCTTAATAATTAATTTTAATTTTAATAACTTTATTATACTTTACCTTCTTTCTTTCTTTCTTTCTTTCTTTCTTTCTTTCTTTCTTTCTTTC
>NW_021703141.1:0-7795 GCF_005190385.1 Monodon monoceros
GTCTCTCATTGGTTCTCCCTATTCCTGTTCATCTTGCGCAGAAATTGTAAACTGTGCCAAACAAGAGTTTAAAGGCACTGACTCTCCAAGTGGGGAGAGTGTTAGTAAATCGTCTAGAATGGTGAAACCGAGTACCATGGGATGAAAACTGAGATGCATTTAAAAACGTTTCCCGGTCACACGGTGGACCATACTCTGGGTTTCCCATGCATGTTTCAGCTGAAGGAAGAATCCCTTAAACCTGGAGAGTTGGGACCCATGGAATGGGTACCATGCAGTATGACTTCAAAGGGTCTGCGTTTGCTCACCGAACCTCACTAATGCTATCAGCCCGAAGTGTCCAGCCTTATGTCACAACCAGCTCTAGGTGTAGATGTGGTAAATCCTGGTTCCATCACAATCTCTGAATGAATTATTTAAGAATTGCTCTCTATTTCCCTGTCATTGTGTTTTGTTTTTTTAATTTATTTTGATAATGAGATTTATCTTATTTTCACTGCTGTGTTTATGCCGTTTTACACACACTTGATTCTCTTATGAAGACATATAAATCCATGGGTTTTAACATTCTTACTAGTCAGGTATATTCCTAGGCGTTGAATATGGGGTGTTGAGTCCATTTTGTTGAGCAAGCAGTAGGTCTTGACTATTACATATTTAGCTTATGGAAGAGTATCTGTGCTAATTTCAATCTCTGGTTTTATGCAGCACCCCAACTCACCTTTATCCTTAAGCAAGAATAAGTTGGTTTTCTATATTTGAGACCCTGTTCTGTTTTGTAATTCAGTTCATGTGTAGCCAAGTTTACATTCCATGTATTAGTGATATAGTATGTCTTTCTGTTTTTGAATTCTGTGACTTTGAATGATCATATGTAACTCCTCTGGAGTTGTTACAAGTGGCCATATTTCATTGATTTCCAGGCTGAGTCATATTCCACTCTACATAAGCACCACATCTGTATCCATTTTTTCCCTCCAGAGACATTTAAGTTATACCCTAGTCGAGGATCTTTTAAACAGTGAGGCGGTATACACTGAGGTGCCTGTGTCCTCTCGATTTTTGTTTTTCCCAAGATATACGTCCATGAGTGGAAGTTCCCTGTGCTCTGTAGCTCATTTTTTAGATGCTTTAGTAAACACAATACACTTCTCCAGAGTGACCGTTGGCAATATATATTTCCAGTATAAGCCTCACAGGGCTCCCTTTTCTCCTTGCCCTGTCCTGCATTTCTGGTGTTTACACTTTATGAGGAAGGCTCTTCTGACTGATGCGAAGTGATATGTTTTGTAGTATTGATTTCCAGTGCCCACATGTTTGGTTGGCTAAAAAGGTGTATGCCCTTTTCTTGAATATATACAGAAAAAGACGCATACACCCTTTTTGGCCAACTGCAATGTTGGCAATGTTCAGCCCCTTTTCTTGTGCTTAATGGCGAGTCCTTTCTACCTCTTCCAATCCCTTTCCTGCCATTCTCCGTTGCTTACACGTCCTTTTCTCTGACTTTCCTCAGGACATTTTTCAGTGATATATATTTTCAACTCTGCAGTTTCGTGAATTTTAGTGCCACTGAGCTCCATTTTTCAACTTGTGTTTATGGGAACTGGCCACAAAGCAGCGGGATTTCCTCAAGCCCTATTCTGTTTCCATGGGCAACCCTAGTCTTTGGTCAATTCGTCTTCCTGATTGGAAATTAGAGTGACATGTGCCTGTCCGAACACTTAGGACTTGTCTCTCATTGTTCCTCCTCCTTCTGCTTCATCCTCTAGACAAATTCCAAACTGTATGCAACAGGATGTTGACAGTGCTGACATCTCCAAGTGGGGAGACTGTTAGTAAAGACGCTGGAGGGGTGAACCCGAGCACCAGGAGATGAGGAGATGAGATGCCTTTTCCAAACTCTTCCCGATCAGACGGTATACCATCCTCTGGGTGTGACAGGCATGCTTTAGCTGTAGGAAGGGTCCCATTCATGTGAGGAGAACACCAGGGCTTTTTCAAAATCAGTGTCTCTCCGCAACCCAAACTGGGGAATTTTTTAAGCTACGGCTACACATATGTTCATTAAGGGCCTTGGGAAGTAGGCAGAGTCCAAACTTTAGATGATTGAAGTCTTCAGGGTCAGAAGCACTCACCACAGGCTTCCCTTAGGTTCCATTTTAACTGTCAGTGATAGATGATGTCAATAAAAATATCTATTCTTTTTCAGATTATTTCCCCTTATAGGTTATTGCAAAATATTGAGTGTAGTTCCCTGTGCTATACAGCAGTTCCTTGTTGATGATCGATTTTATACATAGCAGTGTGTATGTGTTAATCCCAAACTGTTAATTTATCCCTCCTCTCACCTTTCCCCTTTGGTAATAATAAATTATAAGACTTTATACTTCTCAGAAATGGGGGAGCTGAAAGAGAGGTATCATTTTCAATGGAAAAGCATTTAAAACAAGATTGAAGCTTTAACCAAGATTATTAGATGTACATCCTTGGAAAGAAATCACTTCGTTTCTCTAATATTGACCTGACAAATAAGACAAACCTTTTCACTGAACTTGCTTATAATAGAGTGATGGAAATATCAAATGGAAGTGTTAGAAACATCTTATTTTACCCGAGCCTTATACACTGTTCTATGTTAATTACAGTTTGGCTCACACATCTGTTCATTGAAGTTACAATGTTCTCAGTTTCTGTTACTGATCCTCCAGAGTGGACCCCAAAAAGTGTCCCCCTGCCCAGTGTCATTGGAGCCAATAGATCGAGACTGAGTTTGGTTCAGAAGCAAAGGAAACTTTATATTTTGATCAGAGAATGGAGAGGTGAGAGCATGTGCTACCCCGTGGGCTGTGGGCTGGGCTGCTGTGTAGAGATCCTGTCAGAGTCAGTCAGAGGGAGGAGGCGGAGTTCTTGAGGGCCCGGTTGGCTGCAGCTCAGGCTCTATATCACGGAGTGTGCACTGTGCCCCAGGAGCTGAGGTGTCGACCCAGCCATTCTGCACTAGGAAATCTGGTCTGAAGTGCCGGGTGTGGAACCTCTGTATGAGGGACCCTAGGAGCACATGAAATTAGACAAAGCACAAAGGATAGAAAAGCTTACACTTTATTTTATTGCCCAGATTCTATTTTTATCTCCCAGGGATTTTTAAGGGGCTTTGCCTGGGACAAACCCCTCTTCTGCCTTTTGTCCCCTTCCTCATTCTTGGAGTGCTGAGGGTGCAGACCCTTCTTCTGTAACTGCTGAGTGCTGAGTTAGGAGCCCTCATACCCGTGGGCGAGGGTCAGAACTTCTCCCCAGCAGCCTCCAGGTGACGTTGATTGTCCCCAGGCCTCCTGCCTCCCTGCTCGTCCGCCTGAGCACAAGTATTGGAAGTGTTATAGATTCTAATGACCTTTAAGGGTCCAGGAAGGAGATGTGCAGTGACGCTGTGAGGTCCAGTTTCACCCCGCCCCACATTTGTTCGGCCACCTTAGGCTGACCGTTTCTGCCAGCCTAGATGCTCTGACCAGTAGCCTGCACTTTCTTCAATTAGGCCCCTGAATTAACGTAAAAACAGCACCAGGTGTCAGGACCCTGCCTGCTCAAATCCCAGACAGTCCAGGGTCAGTGGTGATGAAGGACCATGATGGCCACTGAGTCAACAGCCTTTTGAAGTAAACAGGAGTCCAGCCGGTCTTATTGGCCACCATCATCACAGTGTCTGTAGGCTTTTCTATGGTGACAGCGTGATATACGGTTCCCCCGCCATGATTATTAGCTCCCCTCTGGGTGCAGTAAGTCCTGCAAGCAGTAGTCTACTCTTTTGGGACACATTCTTGTTGTTTTATGAGAGAAACTCCAGGTCAAGTGATGGTCACATGAGTCCTCATGGTGCCCCTTTGCCCTGGTTATCTCTCTGGAGGTTGGAGTTGGAGGGCCTCCTCACTCGAGGTCAGTGTGTCCACGGAGCAAACCCTGCAACTTCAGGGCATGGTTGGGGGTTAGGATCACCACGTGGGGTCCTTTTCCCTTAGGAGGGAGGTGGCCTTTTGGTCTGATGATTTCCAGGTTTTTAGATACCGCCAGTATCTTGGCCAGATGTGGCAGTGGGCCAAGCCCCTTGGTGACTGTAGTTTATCCTACCTGGATGGCATTCTTGCATTGTTCCATTTCAAGTGGTCCCAGTTTTTGCACTAATACTCCAATGGCGATTCACTTTTCACCAGGAATGTAAAGATCAAAGGGTTTAGCTAAATTAGGGAGTTCCAGGGCAAGGGTCTGAATTGACTGCTCTTTCCATTCTTGAAAGGCCACTTTTGGATTCTATTCAAAAGGATCATCATCTTTTCCTTTCAGTGTTTCATATAGAGGCCCAGCTAGTAGGCTGTAGTTAGGGATCCAGAAGCAGCAAACCCTGGCCTCCCCAGGAACCCCTAAGCTGTCTTCTAGTTTTAGATATGGGTAAGGCTGTAAATTGTTTCTTCCCTTTCCTGGGATGGGCTTCTCTGACCTTCTGTGAGAATGAAGCCCAGGCAGGTCACCGTTGTCTGTGATATTTGAGCTTTTTCTTGGACAACTTGTATCCTTTATTGGCTTGGTAGTTCAGAGGTCTCCTTAGTAGGGCTGGTGATCAGAATGTCGTCTGCATATTGAAGGAGTGTTTCCTTTTCCAGTGGTAGAACTTTTAGGTCTTTAGCTGAGCTTTCCCCAAAGATGGTGTGGGAATTTTTGAACCCTTGGGGCAAGACGGCCTAGAAGTATTGTTTTAGTTGTATGTTGAGTCCTGCCACTCACAAGCCAAAATTTCTTGTGACTCTGACACTAATGGAATACAAAAGAAGGCATCATTGAAGACTAATACAGAATACCATGTCCTGGTGGTTGGTAGAATGACCAGCAGGGTGTAGGATTTAGGAACTACTGGAGGTATATCCTCGGTGGCTTCACTGACTGTCCTGACATCCTTTACCAGGACTCCAGCAGCCCATGGGGCTCTCGAGGTCAGGCCAATCCCAGGATATGGAGATCACCTGGGCAGGTACCCTACCCCCACCCCAGACCACGGGGCTCTCGTGGTCAGGCCCCTCCCAGGATACAGAGCTACCCTTGCAGTTACCGTGGCAGCCTGGGCACACAGGAACCATGCACATCGCCCTCATTGCAGAGCACTCCCAGCTCACCTGTCACTCAGATCTGACACAGAGCACCTCAGAGCAGGACTTGAACTAACAAACAGCAGCTCCGACAGGTCTGTGACCCTGGGCATCACTCTGTGTGGCCTCCCTCCACCTGGTCTTCCAGAGACTTCCACTGCACCCGGGGCACCAGGCCTCTGTCTCCACCCACCACCCACCCCTCCTCTCCCTGACTCCTGGGTTCCTCTCATTAGGAGAGGGTTTTCTTGAAGTTGTCTCCCACTCATGGGCCAGATAATATAATTAGAAAACAAGCCAGAGCTGCAGCCCCTTGTCTATCCTGACTCTCAGGAACCCACACCTGTTCCTTGGACCTGGCGGATTCAGAAAGTTCCATTTTCTGCAAATGTGAGCCCCTGAGGGGTGATTATTGGCTGGCCTGGGAAGCCTGACCATGCCGGCCAGCCCTCCCCAGGTGTGCCTGGGTTGAGATCAATATAAACACCACTCCAGGCAGCAAGAGCCCCTGCAGCTGTGCCTGACGCCATTTTCTCTGCCCAGTGAGCAGTCTCGGGGCTGCGCTGGTGGGAGGGAGTGAGAGGCCACGGCTTTGTGGGTGGCCCAGTGTGAGTGGGGCTCTGCTGGACTTTCTGCAGCAGTTGCCAAGATACCACCTGCTAAAGAAGAGGATGTGTCACCCATACCTGCCGCTGGAATTTCTCCCTGGGCAGAGGTGAGGAAGGAAGAAAGCAGTGGGGGCCGGGACAGCAGGGGTATCTCAGGCAGGGAAATGGAAAGCTTCCAGAAGAGTACCCAGGGCCAGGACCATCCTGGCTGGCCTGCAGGCACCAAGTCGGCTGGCATGCTGTTGCTCATGTGGCTCCATGGCCCTTCCTCTAGGCTTTCAAGTCCTTGTACATATTCAGGTGTTTTACCTGGGAAGGGTGGGAACATTTCAGCAGCAGCTGGCCTGGGGCTCGGCCCACGATTACTCACAGATGCCTCGGCACGGTCCCCCAGCTTTGCAATGAGGACGCTTGTTGCGTGGGGCCTGCTGGCTGAATGGGAGATGATTCTCCACCACTGGCCAACTTCAGAATTGTTTACAACTGGAGCAAGTGCCCTGATACGGTTTTCCTCTGTGTAACTGGTGGGTTCTGTTTTTTTTTTCTTTTTTTCATTTTTGGTTCAAGGTAGATTTTATTCCTCTTTTTTGTATTTACAGATATAAGCATGGAAATAATTTATTCATATAAATACATGTATGTGAAGGGAAGAATATTTTTTCTGTTTTAATTTTTTTAATTTTATTTTTTTAACTTTGAATTTTATTTTATTTTTTTATACAGCAGGTTCTTTTTGGTTATCTCTTCTATACATATAAATGTATACATGCCAATCCCAATATCTCAACTCCTCCCACCACCACCCCCAACAGCCTTCCCCCCTTGGTGTCCATACGTTTGTTGTCTACATCTGTTGCTGTATTTTTGCCTTGCAAAACGGTTCATCTGTACAATTTTTCTAGGTTCCACATATATGCATTAATATACAAGATTTGTTTTTCTCTTTCTGACTTACTTCACTCTGTATGACAGTCTCTAGATCCATCAACGTCTCTACAAATGACCCAATTTCATTCCTTTTTATGGCTTAGTAATATTCCATTTTATACTTGTACCACATCTTTATGCATTCGTCTGTCTGCGGGCGTTTAGGTTGCTTCCATTACCTGGATATTGTAAATAGTGATGCAATGAACATTGCGGTGAATGTCTCTTTTTGATTTATGGTTTTGTCTGGGTATATGCCCAGTACTGGGATTGCTGTATCATATGGTAATTCTATTCTTAGTTTTATAAGAATCTCCATAATGTTCTCCACAGTGACTGTATCAATTTACATTCCCAACAATCGTGGAAGAGGTTTCCTTATCTCCACACCCTTTCCAACATTTGTTGTTTGTAGATTTTCTGATGATGCCCGTTCTAACAGGTGTGAGGTGATACACCATGGAGGAGTCTATTTCGTTGAGCAAAGAGTAGGTCTTGTCTATTACATATTTGGCTTATGGAACGGTATGTGTGCTAATTTCAATCTCTGGTTTTATACAGCACCCCAACTCAACTTTCCCCTTAAGGAAGCATAAGTTGTTTATCTAAATGTGAGACTCTGTTCGGTTTTGTAATTTAGTTTATGTGTAGCCAAGTTTACACTCCCTCTATTAGTGATATCTTATGATAATTATCTTTCTGTGTGCGACATATTTCTCTTAGAATCATCATACTTAAATCCACTCAATTTGCTGCTACAGGCCTGATGACATTGATTTCATTGCTGAGTGATAGTCCGTTGTACGTAGGGAGCACAACTTCTTTATCCATTTTTTTCTTTCTGGGATATTTAATTTGTACTGGACTGGAGGTTCTTGTAAACACAGCAGCCCTAAATTTTGTGTTGGCTGTGTCTTGTTGATTTTAAATTTCCTAAGCTATAGGGCCAAAAGTGGAAGTGCCCTAGGCTCTGTAGCTTTGTTTTTCAGATGTTTCAGGATACACCATAAACATCTCCAGAGTGTCTGTTGGCAATTTACATCCCGCCCATCAGCATAACAAGGCTCCCTGTTCTCCATGGCCTGTCCTGTGTTTCTGGTTTTTACACTTTTTTCAGATGGCCCTTTTGAC
>NW_021703142.1:0-1266 GCF_005190385.1 Monodon monoceros
TGGCTTATGGAACGGTATCTGTGCTAATTTCAATCTCTGGTTTTATGCAGCACCCCAACTCACCTTTCCCCATAAGCAAGCATAAGTTGGTTTTCTAAAATTGAGACACAGTTCTGTTTTGTAATTCAGTTCATGTGTAGCCAAGTTTACATTCCGTGTATTAGTGATATGTTATGATGTCTATTTTTCTGTGTGACTTATTTCTCGTAGAATCATCGTACCTGAATCCACTCATTATGCTGCTACGGGCCTGATGACGTAGAATTCATTGCTGAGTGATATTCCATTGTACGTGCGTACCACAAATTCTTTATCCATTTTTTCTTTCTCGGATATTTAACTTGTACCGTAGACGAGGTTCTTGTAAACAGAGCCATCCCAATCTTTGGGGTGGCTGTCTGTTTTTGATTTTAATTTCCGTGATCTATAAGACCATAAGTGGAAGTGCCGTAGTCTCCGTTGCTTTGTATTTTAGGTGTTTCAGGAAACACCATACACTTCTCCAGAGTGGCTGTTGGCAATTTACATCCCGCCCATCAGCATAACAAGGCTCCCTGTTCTCCATGGCCTGTGCTGTCTTTCTGGATTTTACACTTTTTTCAGATGGCGCTTTTGACCGGGGGGCAGTGAGACTTCATTGTAGTGCAGATTTCTTTCACATGCTTGCTTGGTTGGCCAAATAGGGCGTATGCGTTTTTTCCTGAATATATTCATGAAAAAACGCATACGCCCTTTTTGGCCAAGTGCATCATTGTCGACGTTCTGCCTCTTTTCCTATGCTTTAAATGCAATTCCAGTCTATCCCCTGAAATTGTTTTCCTGCAATTCTGCCCCGCTTTCAAGTCCTCTTCGCAGCCTTCCTTCAATATATTTTTGGGCGATAGCTGTCATTTATAAGTCTGCAGGTTTGTGAATTACAGTGCCCCTGAGCTCCTTTCTTCAACTTGCTTTCTTGTGATCTGGCCGCAAACCCACAGGATTGCTTCACGCCCTAATCTTGTTCCAGCACGGCATGCTGAGCCTTTGGTTAATTCCTCTTCCTGGTGGGAAATGAGCGTTAAATTTGCCCGTGCAGACACCTACAGCTAGTCTCTCATTGGTTCTCCCTATTCCTGTTCATCTTGCACAGAAATTGCAAACTGTGCCAAACAGGAGGTTAAAGACACTGACTCTCCAAGTGGGGAGAGTGTTAGTAAAGCGTCTGGAATGGTGAACCCGAGTAAATGGGGAAGAAAACTGAAATGCATTTGAAAACCTTTCCCGGTC
>NW_021703143.1:0-1282 GCF_005190385.1 Monodon monoceros
AATGTTTTATAGTTTGAGTACAAGTCTTTCGCCTCCTTAGGTAGGTTTATTCCTAGGTATTTTATACTTTTTGTTGCGATGGTAAATGGGATTGTTTCCTTAATTTCTCTTTCTGATTTTTTGTTGTTAGTGTATAGGAATGCCAGAGATTTCTGTGCATTAATTTTGTATCCTGCAAGTGGAAGACCTAAATAGATATTTCACAAAAGAAGACATACAAATGGCCAAGAGACACATGAAAAGATGCTAAAAATCACTAATTATTACAGAAATGCAAGTCAAAACTACAATGAGGTATTATCTCACACCAGTCAGAATGGCTATTATCAAAAACTCTAGAAACAATAAATGCTGGAAAGGGTGTGGTGAAAAGGGTACACTCCTGCATTGTTGGTGGGAATGGAAATTGATACAGCCACTATGGAGAACAGTATGGAGGTTCCTTAAAAAACTAAAAATAGAGCTACCATATGACCCAGCAATCCCACTACTGGGCATATACCCTGAGAAAACCATAATTCAAAAAGAGACATGTACCACAATGTTCATTGCAGCTCTATTTACAATAGCCAGGACCTAAATGTCCATGAACAGATGAATGGATAAAGAAGGTGTGACACATATATACGAGGAATATTACTCAGCCATAAAAAGAAATGAAATTGAGTTATTTATAGTGAGGTGGATGGACCTAGAGTCTGCCATACAGAGTGAAGTAAGTCAGAAAGAGAAAAACAAACACCGTATGCTAACGCATATATATGGAATCTAAAAAACAAAAATGGTACTGATGAATCTAGTGGCAGGGCAGGAATAAAGATGTAGACATAAAGAATGGACTTGAGGACACAGGGTGAGTGGGGAAGCTGGGGCAAAGTGAGAGTAGCATTGATATATACACACTACCAAATGTGAAATAGCTAGTGGGAAGCAGCTGCATAGCACAGGGAGATTGTGCTTTGCGACCTAGAGGGGTGGGATAGGGAGGGTGGGAGGGAGGCTCAAGAGGGAGGGGATATGGGGATATATGTATGCATATGGCTGATTCACTTTGTTGTCCAACAGAAGCTAACATACTATTGTGAATCAATTATATTCCAATAAAGATCTATTAAAAAAAGAAGCAGAAAAGGAAGATCCCTCCCTGCCCCAGCAACAATGCGCTGACCACCAGTAAGAAACTGCCACAACCTCGAACTCCTGTTCTTCTCCACTGAAATTTTATTCAAAACAACCTTCTCCAATTTCCTCCTAAAACCTAGTAGAAATTGACCTTCCTTTT
>NW_021703144.1:0-1369 GCF_005190385.1 Monodon monoceros
CACTCTAAGTCATAGATTAGCCTATACCTGCACACACACACACACACTCACACATACACCTCACTGTGACTCAGTGCTCAGCCTATACCAGCACACCCTTATGTACACACACAAACAAGACTCACTGGGTCACAATTCACAGCTTATGACAGCACACATGCATGCACACACACACATGGCTCACTGTGACTCAATCCACAGTCTCTAATGTAACACACACACACCTCACTGAGACTCAATGCACTCCTACACCAGAACACACACACACACACACACACACGTGACTCACTGTGACTCACTGCACAGTCTATACCAGCACCACCCACAAACACACAGCTCATTGTGACTCAATTGAAAGCATATACCAGCACTCACACACAAACACATTTCACTGTGACTCAATTCACAACTTATGACACCACACATGCATTCACACACACACAGCTCACTGTGACTCAATCCACATTCTCTAACATCACACACACACGCACCTCACTGTGACTCAATGCACAGTGTATAGCAGTACACACACACACACAGAGCTCACTGTTAGTACACAGTCTATGACAGCAACACACACAGCACACAACTCATTGTTACACAATGCAAAACATATACGAGCACACACGAATGCACACACACACACAATGGCTCACTGTGACTCAATTCACAGAATCTAACAGCACACACACACAACCCACTGTTGTTCAATGTGCAGCATATAAAAGCACACACACACACACGGCTCACTGTGATTCAATGCCCAGCATACATACAGCTGAAAAGACACACACACTCACACAGAAATCTCACTGTGACTCAATGCATGGCCGACACTAGTGCACACACACACTCACACACAAACCTCACTGTGACTCAATGCCGAGCCTATATGTTCACACACATGCACACACACACACACACAGCTCAATGTGAATCAATGCAAAACGTATAGCAGGACAACACGTACACACACACACAGCTCACTCTGAATGAATGCTCAGCCTAAACAAGCACACATGCATGCACACACACAGACACAATGAGCAGCCTATACAGTGATATACAGAAACACACGGCTCACTGTTACACAATGCGCAGCCTCTACCAGCACACACATACACACACAGCCACAGATACACACGGCTCAATGTATCTCAACGTACATCTTATACCAGCACACACAAAAACACACATACAAACTCACACACCTCACTGTAACTCAATGCTCAGCCTATACCAGCACACACTTATTCACAAACACACACAGAGCTCACTGTGACTCAATGCACAGTATCTAGCACACACACACACACACACACGGTTCACTGTGACTCAGTGCACAGTCTATACCAGCATCACACCCACA
>NW_021703145.1:0-3763 GCF_005190385.1 Monodon monoceros
TTGCTATTTGGCCTATCTGTTGACCTCTTTAATTATTGGCAGTGACACTGAATTATCAGAATAGTCTTAACTCCCTTGGATGCAGTGTAATGGATTATATACTAGCCCTGGATGACATTCTGATTTTCTGGAATAAGACCTATATTTCCAGCAGAATTTGTTGCAGTTGCCTGAGTCTGAGACCTCATGGGTCATGTTAGAGGTTTATATGCAGGTTGGCCTCATTCTGCTGCTTCGACTCCTAGTGATAGTGTCATCAACAAGTGCTCGCTGAGATCCACGAATCAGTTTCATCCCAGCTTTTGTTCTTCAGTGGCTGACCAGATGTCATTTGCATGTGAAAATTCTCCATAAGCCAAGTTGACGTGTCAACCAGGAGTAGCTTATTGAAGACCCTCCTCCGTGCATCGCTCTTGCCCCTGCTCATCATGTTGTACATGTGAATACAAGGCTCTGACCCCTTTTTTTCTCAGAATTGAGAAACGCAGTGAGGAGCTTAGGAAGACGACATCATCTCTCCCATTGAGACAACAAGCAGGCTTGGTTCCTGCTTCAAAGAAACTGAAATAAATTCCACAACCTCAGCATTGCTCTCCTTTAAGACAACCCAATGTAGTGCAGACTCGACATGGGCCCTCTGTGTCACCCCTGAGAGACTCAGGGACAAAGGACAAAGGGAACCAATACAAACAGGCTAACTTTCCTTGGAGGAAGGGAATAATCAAGTCACTGGTCCAACAGTTTTGGTGATGGAGACGTGGCTTCCTGGAAGAGGCAGAACAGTAGTGGCCAAGCTGGGTGGAAAGACAGTAAAGCATCTGGAATCCAGTAATGAAAGCTCTTCCCCAGACATTTGCCCATGTTTGGGGCAAGAAGAGGAAACAAGGATCCCTGCTGTCCTACTCCTTAATGAGGCTCAACAGTAAGTGTATCAGTAGTTATATCAGTTTGCGTTTCCTTAATTTCTCAATCTTATAATACCTTTAATTTTTTTTAATTTTTAATTTATTTTTTGGCTGCATTGGGTCTTCGTTGCTGCGCTCAGGCTTTCTCTATTTGCAGCAAGTGGGGGCTACTCTTCGTTGCTGTGTGCGGGCTTTTCATTGCAGTGGCTTCTCTTGTTGCGGAGCATGGGCCTTAGGCCCATGGACTTCAGTAGTTGCAGCACACCACCTTGGTAGTTGCAGCACCCAGGCCCTAGACTCTACAGGCTTCAGTAGTTGTTGCACATGGGCTCAGTAGTTGTGGCTTGAGGGGTTAGTTGCTCCAGGGCATGTGGGATCTTCCCGGACCAGGGATCAAACCCATGTCCCCTGCATTGGCAGGCGGATTCTTAACCACTGCACCACCAGGGAAGTCCTATGCTTAATTTTTTTTTTTTTTAAAGAAGATGTTGGGGGTAGGAGTTTATTTATTAATTAATTAATTTTTGCTGTGTTGGGTCTTTGTTTCTGTGCGAGGGCTTTTTCTAGTTGTGGCAAGCGGGGGCCACTCTTCATCGTGGTGCACGGGCCTCTCACTATCGCGGCCTCTATTGTTGAGGAGCACAGGCTCCAGATGTGCAGGATCAGTAGTTGTGGCTCACGGGCCTAGTTGCTCCACGGCATGTGGGATCCTCCCAGACCAGGGCTCGAACCCGTGTCCCCTGCATTAGCAGGCAGATTCTCAACCACTGCACCACCAGGGAAGCCCTATGCTTAATTTTTTAATGTCACTTTATACACAGGCATTATGTGGACTTTAAAAATACCTACGTTTTTGCTATCCAATCTTAAAATCCTTTTCTTTTACTTGGAGCATTTACTGTATAATATAATAAATTACTAATAAACTTGGGTTTGTGTGTATCTTATTTTTTCCATATTTATCTCATTTTCCATCTTTCTCTGCATTGTTAGTGTATTTTCATGCCGATGATTTAACTGTCGACGATTGAAATTTATATGCTCCACTACTTTTCCTTTAGTTGCTACCCTGAAACCTTTTAAATTAACGTCTTTCATTGAAGTCTTTTTTTTTTTTAATTCATTGAAGTCTTTTGTGTGTGTGTGTGGTTCACGGGCCTCTCACTGTTGTGGCCTCTCCCGTTGCGGAGCACAGGCTCCGGACGCGCAGGCTCTGGATGTGCAGGCTCAGCGGCCATGGCTCACAGGCCATGGCTCACGGGCCCAGCCACTCCGCGGCATGTGGGATCTTCCCGGAATGGGGCACAAACCCGTGTCCCCTGCATCAGCAGGTGGACTCTCAACCACTGCGCCACCAGGGAAGCCCTCATTGACGTCTTAATACCGTTTCCCTTGTACAAAGTGCACTGGGACTTGTGAATACTGCAAAGCCCATTGTCAACTCCTCAACAACACACTGACCCAGAGACCCAGAAATCAGTCTGTAGTCAGAAGAGCCACAAAACAGGCCCAGGTGACAAAAAGAACGAAGTCCCCCCAGAGAAGTGGCAGAGCCGCCCCTGTCTTATGAGTGGTTATGTTTGACAGGGAATGGATACCCCAGTGGGGAAGTGCTCAGTATCATCAGAAACAGTGAAATTAGTGCACTATCATGAGGTAAACTGACCACCACCATAAGGGGACACAGCTGTGGAGACTGACTGCATGATTGCCCTGCTGTGGCCAAACAGTAATGATGATCGGAATGGCTGTGACTGTTCCCCAGCTTTCCTGGGTACTTCATGTTGGCCTTTTCTATCCCAGACGACTTTGGAGCTGGCTGTCTCCCTCAGCCCCCAGTGGTGCATCCGTTGGGTTTCCCATTGGCTTTGTACCCTGGCCTTTCTGGGACCCTGCAGTCAGTGCAGCTCTGGCCCTTTCTTCACTCTTTACCCAGACCTGCCGCTCTCACAGGCAGCTGTCTTCCTGCCTCCTTCTCTCCCTCTGACTGCCCTGTCACTTGTCTCATAAAGGGTGGCCTGTGGGTCCCTGGTGATGGGGACATTATGTAAGATGTTATTGCCCCTGAGCAGTATGTCTTTCCACATAACAGCAGAAAGTCATCTCTTTAGTACAGGAGCTTTGAGTGGGGAAGATTATTCATTAGATTATTCATTAGAGTGAAGGGTGGAGCAGGGTCAGCTTGTGTTTGTGCTCCATGAGGGGAGGAGAGATCTGCACCCTGAGCTTCTGAACCAGTTCACTTGTGACCCATTGGAACACAGCGCCTTTCACCATTACGAATCACTTTCGTCAGTGGAATCAATTTCATCATTCTTATCTCAATGTTCATGGAAAAGTTAAGGGACAGGTTGGGGATACCCTTCCGCCTGAATCTATCACGTCTTGTCTCTAGAGCAAAGCCCAGAGTTCTTGGTCACGGAACATGTTTAGACAGGTACACCGTTCAGCCCATGGTGACTCTGGGGGCACCAGGCTGGAAGGCCATGTGATGCCTCAGCAGCCAGGCAGATTGGAGCCCAAATATCTACAAGGGCAGCTCCAGGAGCTACTGGGCTCCCCTCAGCTGGGAACACAGAACACTGTATTGTGTGGGCTTCTTCCTTGAAGGACTTCCTGGCGGCTGATTTGTGTCAAAGCCCACCTTCCCTCCCCAACCACCGGCTCTCAGTGATGTGTGTCCGATGCTCTCCCTGCATGACCCACTGCATTTGGCCTACCCTCTGGTGCCTGCCTGGGAACAGGGTGTTTCTGTTTCTGAATGGCTGAGGCAGCTGTGCTTGTGAGGCTACAGACCTCCCTGTGCCGGCCACCTACAGGAGTGACCCTGCATGTGGGCATTTAAAAATACTGTTTTG
>NW_021703146.1:0-940 GCF_005190385.1 Monodon monoceros
CAAAGTCAGCTAGCATCCACCACAGACAAATCATCTGTGGAGATATTGTTTCTTTCAAAAGATATAAACATAAGAGGAAGTCCTAGTGTTTGAAACAACTGTGCATAATAAAATTCCATGAAAACCTAGAACTCCAGATGCAGATCAGTAACATATTGGTTAAATAAGCTGTTATGCTCATGCAATGGACAAGTGTACATACATTAAGAAGGACGAGATACTCTTTTCTATGAGATTCTCTTTTCACTGAACTCATCAGTGCTGCAAAAACAATGTTACATAATACTTTTTCTTTAACATTATTATATCAGGCATCCTCATCTTGTCCTGCATTTATTGCCAGTGTTACTAAAGTCTACCACTTACCTCTTTCTCTTTTAGACATATAATTTCTTCTTATTTTGGAAGCATTCATCAATCCCTATTTTACTCTTTCTTTTAAATTACAAATGAATATTGAATTTTATAAAATATCTTTTGGGGGATATTTCAAGTGATTGTATAGTTTTGCTCTCCTTTGACCTTGTTATATGGTAAATTATATTTTGTTATTGTATATTATGTTATTTATTATATATTGTATTCTGTTTACTAATGACATTTATTATATTATAATTACATTATTTTTAAGGTAGCATTTTGTTTTAGATAGACAAAACAACCAGTGGAAGAGGAAGCATCTTAAAATTAGATGCAAGAGCATAAGGGAATTGAGATTAAAATAAAATTCACGTTTTGGATCAGCAAAAATTATTCAACAAAAGTGGGAAAATATAGCTATCATAGAATTAGTAAATTCTAGATACAGCAACGAGTTAAAAGTTAACAAATAATGAAAGTGTAAAAGTATCAGAAACCTGGGAGACTTGAAATAAATTATTCATGAGGAATACCTTTCTAAGATACAAAGAAAAAAGGATACATTTAATTATATAAGAAT
>NW_021703146.1:1040-2816 GCF_005190385.1 Monodon monoceros
ATTTCAAGTGATTGTATAGTTTTGCTCTCCTTTGACCTTGTTATATGGTAAATTATATTTTGTTATTGTATATTATGTTATTTATTATATATTGTATTCTGTTTACTAATGACATTTATTATATTATAATTACATTATTTTTAAGGTAGCATTTTGTTTTAGATAGACAAAACAACCAGTGGAATAGGAAGCATGTTAAAATTAGATGCAAGAGCATAAGGGAATTGAGATTAAAATAAAATTCACGTTTTGGATCAGCAAAAATTATTCAACAAAAGTGGGAAAATATAGCTATCATAGAATTAGTAAATTCTAGATACAGCAACGAGTTAAAAGTTAACAAATAATGAAAGTGTAAAAGTGTCAGAAACCTGGGAGACTTGAAATAAATTATTCATGAGGAATACCTTTCTAAGATACAAAGAAAAAAGGATACATTTAATTATATAAGAATTAAAATTTTCCTCATGGCAAAATGCACTACAAAGGTCAGAAAACAAGCCAAAGAAATTGGGAAATATATTTAGAAATGGATATGCCTTCTTTACAACTTTTGAGAGAAGCACATGTTTCTTTTTCCTTTAACCTGTTATGTGGGTATTAATCTATAATGTAAGTGCATGGTTCCTTTCCTTTAACCTGTAATGTGAGATTTAATCTATATGGTAAGTGCATGGTTCCTTTCCTTTCATCTGTAATGTGAGTGTCAACATGGGGCACTGTTTCCAAGCACAGACTTTGGATGTTCCTGTACTGGTCCCGTCACTGACCATCCACAAAAACTTACAAATGTTGCTTTACTTTCCTGGGGGTTAGAGTCTTAGCTAAGAAATGGAAGCAAAATAGAACTTTCCCCCAGGGATGATACAAGGTTTAAAGGAGTAAATATGTAAGTGACTTGGCACAGTGCCTACTACAAGAGAGATCAATATAAGTACTTACCAATTTTTTAAAGAGACAGATGAAAGAAATAAAATGTGGTGATTTCAATCTATTGATATATATTCTTGACATTAAACTACCTTTTCATTCATTGGATGACCTAACTTGCTCATGCTTTTTCTTACTCTAGTGAACTTGGGTAGCTAATATCATAGTTTTAAATTTTTCCTTTTATAGTTACAAGTAAATTTGACCTGTAAATTTCTTTTTCCTTACAGTCCTAATCTGTTTTCAGTATTAGGATTATATAGACTTCATAAGATGAATAAAGGCGCATTCTTCCTTTGCTACTCTCTAGAAGTTTTTCTTTGTTAATATTGATGTTATCTGTTTAACAGAAGTTTGATAGAATTCACCTCCCAAATGACCTGGCCGGCTCTGGTATTTTCTTGGTGAAAGATTGTAAACTATTGACTTAATTCCTTTACTGGTGCAAGAACTCCAGCTACAAATTTCCTCTTGTGTCAGTTTTGGTAAACTTTAGGAGCTAGGAAATTGTCCACTTTACAGAAATGTTCAAATTTACTGGCATTTCATATATTCTCTGTTTGTACTCTCTGCTATAACATTGTCCTGATTCTTTCTGTATATTATTTACTTACGTTTTTGTTTTGCTTAATCAAAGTTTTGTTTTTTTAAATCTTTTCAAAGAATATTCTTTTGACTTACTAAATCACCTCAATTTTATACTTTTTTCTGTTTTATTAAGTTCTGCTCATATCTTTATTGTCTATTTTTCTATGTTCTCAGGGTTTATTGTTTTACTCTTCTGATGTCAATTAAAACACTTGGTTATTCATTTTAATAAATCTTTTTACTTATAAATAGTTGAAC
>NW_021703147.1:0-1918 GCF_005190385.1 Monodon monoceros
TCAACAGAGGAAGGCACAAAGAAGAAGCGGTCCATGTACACAATGGAATATTACTCCAATAAAAAATATATATAATTTCAATTTAGAAACCAAACGTAAGTAAGGAGACATCAGCTTTTGGGGGTTTATCCGGGCACATTCCTCTCTAATAGATAACCGAGGAACACCACTGGCAGGAAGGACTCTTTCCCTAATTCCCAGAATGGGGAAAGGAGAAACGCTGCCGCCCGATGGCCGTTACCTGCCACAGCAGCTTTAAAACCTGTGCTAATGGTCACTTCATATGCACAAGTACTGGAGGGCTGTAAATGAAACCTGCCCTCAAAATGTCTTCAGGGTGGTGATGGCCAAAATATTTCAAAATGTGGCACATATTCAAGAAAACCATTCGAAGAGGTAAGCGCTACTCACAGCATGAAAAAAAAAGGGACATGCCTGAAAGTTCAATTTCAAGGGATTATGAGGTGCATGCAAATCCAACCTCAAAGAGGTGTCAGCTCACACCTGTCAGAATAAACATCAGCAGAAAAACTACAAACAATAAATGCTGAAGGGGTTGTGGACAAGGGCATACCCTCAAATTTAAGTGGAACGTAACCTGGTAATAGCCACTAATGAGAACAGAATGGAGACGCCTTTACAAAGTAAACATTTTGCTACCATATGATCCAACAAGCCCTCTCCTGGGCCTATAACCGAAGAAGACATAATTGAAAGACACAGGCAGGCAAATGTGCATTTCAGCAGTGTTACAATAGCCGAGACATGGAAGCAACCAAAAAGTCCATCAACAGGTGAGTGGACAAAGAAAAACTGGTCCATGTACAGATGGAATATTGGCCAAGGAAAAAACTGACAGAATGCCATTTGCATCACCATAGATGGGTCTAGAAGTAATCACGCAAGTTGTAGTAAGTCAGAAAGTGAAAGACACATATCCTATGATATCACTTATAGGTGTTACCTAAATATTCATACCAGTGAAGATATTTCCACAGAGAAAGGCAATCACAGATTCATTAAACAAACTTATGGTTCACCAACGGAAAGGTGTGAGGATTGGATACATTACGATGTCAGAGTTAACAGAGATATACAAACACAGGTGAAGTATATAATCACCAAAGACCTACGGAATACCAAGAGAAGACTACTCAACATTGTGTCATAACCTAAAATGGGAAAAGGATCCAAAGAAGAAAAGAGATATGTATATGTGGAAAACAACCACATCTTGCACACCTAGAACAAGCAAAACATTGTAATCACACTTGCTGTGATAAACAATGAAAATGAACTTTAAGAAACGAACAATATTTAGTGAGATATAAACTTAAGGGGCTTTTTCCTGGCCCATTCCATTCTAATTTACAACCTAGAACAGGACTTCCATTGAGGCACTGTTGCCCTGGTAACCAGATTTGGTTAGTGAGAACTGCTGCCGCCTTGTGGCCGTTTCACACAACAGCAGCTCTAAACGCAGCGCTAATGGTTACTTGAGAGTCAAAATAATTGCAGGCCTGTAAATGACACCTGCCCTCAAAACAATCCTTGGGTCGTAAATCGAGCAAAAATCTCAAAAGACGTCCATATTTCAAAATGACAGTTTCAAGAGGCATATTTTATGCACATTTTATATTCTGTTTCTTTTTTTGTTATAGAAAAAGGCCTGGAGAAATGCTCAACGTCAGGAATTAATAAAGCCATGCAAATCCAGTCTAGAAACACGTTCACCTCACAGCCGTCAGAAGGATCATCAGCAAAAATTCTACATAGTATAAATGCTGAAGGGGTTTTCGAGAACTGTGTACCCTCTAGCTGCTGATGGGATGTAACCTGGTAACAGCCAGTACTGAGAACAGAATGGAGGGGTGTTTAAAGGTAAAAATTGAGCTACTATGTGATCTGGTAGGCCCAC
>NW_021703148.1:0-1056 GCF_005190385.1 Monodon monoceros
CGAAGCGTTACCCTAACCCATCCCCTAATCCTAACCCGTACGCTAACTCTAACACGTACCCTAACACGTACTCTCACCATAAACCTTTGTCGTACCCTAACTTGTACCCGACACCGTCCCCGTTCCCTAACTTTAACCATAACCCTAACCCTAACCCTTACCCGAAGCCTTGCCCTAACCCGTCCCCTAATCCTAACCCGTACGCTAACACTAACCCGTACCCTAACACGTATGCTCACCCTAAACCATTTTCGTACCCTAACCTGTACCCTAAACTGTCCCCGTCCCCTAACCCTAACCCTAATCCGAAGCCTTACCCTAACCCGTCCCCTAATCCTAAACCGTACGTTAACACTAACACGTACCCTAACAGGTATGCTCACCGTAAACTGTTGTTGTACCCTAACCTGTACCCTAAACCGTCCCCGTCCCCTAACCCTAACCCTAACGCTAACCCTAACACTAACCCTTACCCGAAGCCTTACACTACCCCGTCCCCTAATCCTAACCGGTACGCTACCACTAACCCGTACCCTAAAACGTAAGCTCACCCTAAACCGTTGTCGTATCCTAACCTGTACCCTAAACCGTCCCCGTCCCCTAACCCTAACCCGAAGCCTTACCCTAACCCGTCCCCTAATCCTAAACCGTACGCTAACCCTAACCCATACCCTAACACGTACGGTCACCCTAAACCGTTGTCGTACCCTAACCTGTACACTAAACCGTCCCCTAAACCTAAACCTAACCCTAACCCTAACCCTTACTCAAAGCCTTACCCTAACCGGTCCCCTAATCCTAAACCGTACGCTAACACTAACCCATACCCTAACACGTACGCTCACTCTAAACCGTTGTCATACCCTAACCTGTACACTAAACCGTCCCCGTCCCCTAACCCTAACCCTAACCCTAACCCTTACCCGAAGCCTTACCTTAACCCGTCCCCTAATCCTAATCCGTATGCTAACACTAACCCGTACCCTAACACGTATGCTCGTCCTAAACTGTTGTCGTACACTAACCTGTACCCTAAACCGTCCCCTAACCCTAACC
>NW_021703149.1:0-3558 GCF_005190385.1 Monodon monoceros
ACACCCGTCTAGGTGGTCACAAGCCACCTACCTGATCTCCCTGTGCTATGCCGCTACTTCTCACAAGCTATCTCTTTTAAGCTTGGTAGTGTATATATGTCCATGGCACTCCCTCAGTTTGTCACAGCTTACCATTCCCCCTCCCCATATCCTCAAGTCCATGCTCTAGTAGGTCTGTGTCTTTATTCCCGTCTTACCCCTAGGTGCTTCATGACCTTTTTTTTTTTCTTAGATTCCATGTATATGTGGTAGCATACGGTATTTGTTTTTCTCTTTCTGACTTACTTCACTCTGTATGACAGACTCTAGCTCCATCCATCTCACTACAAATAACTCAGTTTCATTTTTTTATGGCTGAGTAATATTCCATTCTATATATGTGCCATATCTTCTTTATCCATTCATCCTTTCATGGACACTCAGGTTGCTTCCGTGTCTTGGCTATTGTAAATAGAGCTGCAATGAACATTTTGGTGCATGACTCACTTTGAATTATGGTTTTCTCAGGGTATATGCCCAGTAGTGGGATTGCTGGGTCGTATGGTAGCTCTATTTGTAGTTTTTTTAAGGAACCTCCAAAATGTTCTCCATAGTGGCTGTATCAAATTACATTCCCACCAGCAGTGCAAGAGTGTTCCCTTTTCTCCACACCCTCTCCAGCATTTATTGTTTCTAGATTTTTTGATGATGGCCATTCTGACCGGTGTGAGATGGTATCTCATTGTAGTTTTGATTTGCATTTCTGTAATGATTAATGATGTTGAGCATTCTTTCGTGTGTTTGTTGGCAATCTATATATCTTCTTTGGAGAAATGTCTATTTAGGTCTTCTGCTCATTTTCGGAATGGGTTGCTTGTTTTTATGTTATTGAGTGGCATGGGCTGCTTGTAAATCTTGGAGATTAATTCTTTGTCAGTTGCTTCATTTTTATTTTCTCCCATTCCGAGGGTTGTCTTTTGGTCTTGTTTATGGTTTCCTTTGCTGTGCAAAAGCTTTGAAGTTTCATTAGGTCCGATTTGTTTATTTTTGTTTTTATTTCCATTTCTCTAGGAGGTGAGTCAAAAAGGATCTGGCTTTGATTTATGTCATAGAGGGTTCTGCCTATGTTTTCCTCTAAGAGTTTGATAGTGCCTGGTCTTACATTTAGGTATTTAATCTATTTTGAGTTTATTTTTGTGCATGGTGTTAGGGAGAGTTCTAATTTCATACTTTTACATGTACCTGTCCAGTTTTCCCAGCACTACTTATTGAAGAGGCTGTCTTTTCTCCAGTCTATATTCTTGCCTCCTTTATCAAAGATAAGGTGACCATATGTGCCTGGGTTTATCTCTGGGCTTTCTACCCTGTTCAATTGATCTAAATTTCTGTTTTTGTGCCACTACCATACTGTCTTGATTATTCTAGCTTTGTAGTATAGTCTGAAGTCAGGGAGCCTGATTCCTCCAGCTCCATTTTTCGTTCTCAGCATTGCTTTGGCTATTAGAGGTCTTTTGTGTTTCCACACAAATTGTGAAAGTTTTTGTTCTAGTTCTGTGAAAAGTGACAGTTAGATAGGGATTGCATTGAATCTGTAGATTGCTTTGGGTAGTAATTTTCTCAACATTGATTATTCCAATCCAAGAACATGGTATACCTCTCCATCTATTTGTATCATCTTTAATTTCTTTCATCAGTGTCTTATAATTTTCTACATACAGGTCTTTTGTCTCCTTAGGTAGGTGTATTCCTAGATATTTTATTCTTTCTGTTGCAATGGTAAATTGGATTGTTTTTTAATTTCACTTTCATATTTTTCATCACTACTGTATAAGAATGCCAGAGATTTCTGTGCATTAATTTTGTATCCTGCTCCTTTACCAAATTGATTGATTAGCTCTAGTAGTTTTCTGGTAGCATCTTTAGGATACTCTATGTAGAGTAACATGTGATCTGCAATGAGTGACAGCTTTACTTCTTCTTTTCCGATTTTGATTCCTTTTATTTCTTTTTCTTCTCTGATTCCTGTGGCTAAAACTTCCAAAACTTAGTTAAATAACAGTGGTGAGTGTGTGCAACTTTGTCTTGTTCCTGATCTTAGTGGGAATGTTCTCAGTTTTTCACCATTGAGGATGATGTTGGCTGTGGGTTTGTAATATATGGCCTTTATTATGTTGAGGAAAGTTCCCTCTATGCCTACTTTGTGCAGGGATTTTATCATAAATGGGTGTTGAATTTTGTAGAAAGCTTTCTCTGCATCTATTGAGATGACTATTTGGTTTTTCTCCTTTAGTTTGTTAATATGGGGTATCACATTGATTGATTTGCGTATATTGAAGAATGCTTGCATTCCTGGAATAAACCCCACCTGATCATGTTGTATGATACTTTTAATGTGCTGTTGGATTCTGTTTGCTATTATTTTGTTGAGGATTTTTGCATGTATGTTCATCAGTGATATTGGCCTGTAGTTTTCTTTCTTTGTGACGCCTTTGTCTCATTTTGGTATCAGTGTAATGGTGGCCTTGTAAAATGAGTTTGGGAGTGTTACTCCCTCTGCTATATTTTGGAAGAGTTTGAGAAGGATAGGTGTTAACTCTTCTCTAAGTGTTTTATAGAATTAGCCTGTGAAGCCATCTGGTCCTGGGCTTATGCTTGTTGGAAGATTTTTTTTTTAACATCTTTATTGCGGTATAATTGCTTTACAATGGTGTGTTAGTTTCTGCTTTATAACAAAGTGAATCACTTATACATATACATATGTTCCCATATCTCTTCCCTCTTGCATCTCCCTCCCTCCCACCCTCCCTATCCCACCCCTCCAGGTGGTCACAAAGCATTGAGCCGATATCCCTGTGCCATGCGGCTGCTTCCTGCTAGCTATCTACCTTACGTTTGGTAGTGTATATATGTCCATGCCTCTCTCTTGCTTTGTCACAGCTTACCCTTCCCCCTCCCCATATCCTCAAGTCCATTCTCTCATAGGTCTGTGTCTTTATTCCTGTCTTACCCCTAGATTCTTCATGACATTTTTTTTCTTAAATTCCATATATATATATATATGTGTTAGCATACAGTATTTGTTTTTCTCTTTCTGACTGACTTCACTCTGTATGACAGACTCTAGGTCTATCCACCTCATTACAAATAGCTCAATTTCGTTTCTTTTTATGGCTGAGTAATATTCCATTGTATATATGTGCCACATCTTCTTTATCCATTCATCTGATGATGGGCACTTAGGTTGTTTTCATCTCCAGGCTATTGTAAATAGAGCTGCAATGAACATTTTGGTATATGACTCATTTTGAATTATGGTTTTCTCAGGGTATATGCCCAGTAGTGGGATTGCTGGGTCATATGGTAGTTCTATTTGTAGTTTTCTAAGGAACCTCCATACTGTTCTCCATAGTGGCTGTACCAATTCACATTCCCACCAGCAGTGCAAGAGTGTTCCCTTTTCTCCACACCCTCTCCAGCATTTATTTTTTCTAGAGTTTTTGATGATGACCATTCTGACTGGTGTGAGATGATATCTCATTGTAGTTTTGATTTGCATTTATCTAATGATTAATGATGTTG
>NW_021703150.1:0-654 GCF_005190385.1 Monodon monoceros
CTGGACGATAGCTGTCATTCATAACTCTGCAGGTTTGTGAATTACAGTGCCCCTGAGCTCCTTTCCTCAAGTCGCTTTCTTGTGAGCTGGCTGCAAATCTGCAGCATTGCTTCAGTCCCTAATCTGTTTCAGACAGGGCACGCTGAGCCTTTGGTTAATTGCTCTTCCTGGTGGGAAATGAGCGTTCCATTTGCCCGTGCAGACACCTACAGCTAGTATCTCATTGGTTATCCCTATTCCTGTTCATCTTGTGCAGAAACTGCAAACTGTGCCAAACAGGAGGTTAAAGGCACTGAGTCTCCAAGTGGGGAGAATGTTAGTAAAGCGTCTGGAATGGTGAACCCGAGCACCAGGGAACGAAAACTGAGATGCCTTGGAATACGTTTCCCAATCACACGGTCGACCATACTCTGGGGTTCCCATGCATGTTTTAGCTGAAGGAAGAATCCCTTCAACCTGGAGAGTTGGTAACCATGGAATGAGTACCATGCAGTATGACTTCAAAGGGTCTGCGTTTGCTCACCGAACCTCACCACTGCTATCAGCTCGAAGTGTCCAGCCTTATGTCTCACCCAGCTCTGAGTGTAGATGTGGTAAATCCAGGTTGCATCACAAGCCCTGAATGAATTATTTAAGAATTGCTCTCTATTTCAC
>NW_021703150.1:754-1554 GCF_005190385.1 Monodon monoceros
TGATGCAACCTGGATTTACCACATCTACACTCAGAGCTGGGTGAGATGTGGTAAATCCAGGTTGCATCACAAGCCCTGAATGAATTATTTAAGAATTGCTCTCTATTTCACTGTCATTGTGTTTTGTTTTTGAAATTTATTTTGATAATGGGATTTATCGGATTCTCACGGCTGCGTTTAGGCTGCTGCACACACGCTTGATTTCTTTATGGACACATATAAATCCATGGGTTTTAAGATTCTTACTTGTCAGGTATATTCCCACGCGTTGTATATGGGGTGTTGTGTCCATTTCGTTGAGCAAGGTGTAGGTCTAGTCTATTATATATTGGGCTTATGGAACGGTATCTGTGCTAATTTCAATCCCTGGTTTTATGCAGCACCCCAACTCACCTTTTCCCATAAGCAAGCATAAGTTGGTTTTCTAAATTTGAGACCGTGTTCTGTTTTGTAATTCAGTTCATGTGTAGCCAAGTTTACATTCCGTGTATTAGTGATATCTTATGATATTTCTTTCTCTGTGTGACTTATTTCTCGTAGAATCATCGTACCTGAATGCACTCATTATGCCGCTACGGGCCTGATGACGTAGATTTCATTGTTGAGTGATATTCCATTGTAAGTACGTACCACAACTTCTTTATCCATTTTTCGCTTTCTCGGATATTTAACTTGTACCGTAGACGAGGTTCTTTTAAACATAGCCGTCCCTAACTTTGGGGTGGCTGTGTGTTTTTGATTTTAATTTCCCTAAGCTATAGGTCCATAAGTGGAAGTGCCATAGGCTGTGTTGCTTTGTT
>NW_021703151.1:0-1141 GCF_005190385.1 Monodon monoceros
TTGAGGCCACATGTGCTGGGTTCCTCACCTTTAGCTGATGTGGCCCCTCTGGTGTGAGGACACTCCTTCCTGGTTCGCATCTCCTTAGTGATGTGGGCACTCTGGTGAGAGTCTGATCCTGATTGTGTTCCTCACAGTTCTGTGAGGTGGGCCCTCTGCTCTGAGGTCACTCCTGCCTGGCTTGCACACACTTCCTTTGCGACTTTGGCACTCTTGTGGCAGTTGGAGCCTGCTGAGAGCCTCCTTCCCACGGTGATGAGAGCCCTCTGGCGTCAGGCCCTAACTGCTGGGTACCCACATTTTCTGATACATGCTAAGTGGTGCGAGGACACTCCTGCCAGGTTCCCATCCCTACGGGGATGTGGGCCTTGTGCTCTGAGGTCCCAACGTCTGGGTTGCTCACAGTTTCATGATGTGGCTCTCTGCTGTGAGTTCACTGTGGCCTGGATCCCATAGTCTCGGTGCTCTGGGCTGCCTGCTGGCAGGTTTCTACTGCTGGTTTCCTCACCTTTGTAATTCTATGGGCCCTGTGTTGTGTGGCTACTCCTGCCTGCCTCACTCCAAGGCTCTTGGACATGTGGGTCCTCTGGTTTAGGCCACATGTGCTGGGTTCCTCACCTTTCTATGATGTGACCACACTGGTGTGTGGACACTCCTGCCTGGTTCCGATCCCCTTGGTGATGTGGGCCCTCTGGTGAGAGTTTTATCCTGGCTGGGTTCCTCACCCCTCTTTTACGTAGGCCCTCTGCTCTGAGGTCACTCCTGCCTGCCTGGCAAAGGTTACCTTGGCGACGCGTGCCCTCAGTTGTGAGTTGGTGCCTGCTTGGAGTCTCCTCCCCTCGGTGATGAAGGCCCTCTGGCGTCAGGCCCTAACTGCTGGGTAACCACATTTTCTGATACGTGCTAAGATGTGCGAGGACACTCCTCCCAAATTCCCATCCTCTTGGGGATGTGGGCCCTCTGGAGAGAGTCTGATCCGGGCTGCGTCCCTCAACCTTCTGTGAGGTGGACCCTCTGCTGTGAGGTACATCTTGCCTGTCTGGCACACGTCACCTTGGCGACGTGGGCCCTCATTTGGGAGTTGGTGCGTGCTGGGGGTCTACTCCCCTTGGTAATGAGGGCACTCGGGCCTCAGGCCCTA
>NW_021703152.1:0-1046 GCF_005190385.1 Monodon monoceros
AAAAAAGGGAATAGGGATTAGAATTGAGTGACATTGATCTGTAGTTTAATTCAGAATTATCTCCTTCCAACCCAAAATCCTCACTTTGGGTTGAGAGTACACAGGAAGAAGGCAGACTTCTAGGAAGAGTCTGAATAAGACCGCACCTTCTGGAGTCCCTTTCTCAGGTCCTATTTGTGAGCAGTAATATATTAGAAATTATTCTAGTAATAAAAGAGCATCGTGTGGTTAAACAATAACAGAGATCGCATTGGCCAAATCTGGACAAAAGGAACATTCGAAAGAATAACTTTATCATTATAATAAGGTATAACATAGTTAATTGAAAAAAAAACCACATGAGTTCATAGTGATACTCAAAATGAAAAGTGGGGGAGCTCTTCTTTATAGAATAATGTCAGCTAATAAATGCAAAAGGAAAGACAGAATTAGGATAGTGTCATTTTGCATCTATCAATGTAATAATCGATTCACACTAGGATTATCATTCATGCACAGTTGGATGAAGAGTTGTTTGAAAGTACGATCTTCACTGATCCCAAAGTATCAACCCACATATGATTTATCAATTACCAAGGGGAAAAATAACTTTACAATGGAGAGATATGGAAGATACCACCTTAATTAAGTGATCAAACTTAGTCCTGGGACACCTGAAGTGATGAAGTATGAAGAATACATCACCTATATAGTATTCTTCTCCAAAATATTTACTTTGAATCTAATGATGAAACAGACAAATACTGATTGTGGGGCAATTTCACGACAACTGGCTTAGATTCTTCAAAAACGCCAATGTCATAAAAGACCAAAAAAAAAATGTGGTAGGGAAATATTCCAGATTAAAGGAAACAAAGGCATGACATGCAATGCCTAATCTTTAATTGGACCCTGTATCAAAACAAAACCGACTTAAAGAATGTTATTGGCTTCTGGTCAAGATGAAGTTACAAGGACCAATTTAACCTCCCACCTGAAACAATGAAAACATCAGAAAGAACATACGAAATAACAGTTTTCAAGAAACTGGACCTCAGGCAATAAAA
>NW_021703153.1:0-3044 GCF_005190385.1 Monodon monoceros
TGTGCCCATATGCACACCTCTAGTGCCGTAGCTGTCTCAGTCTGTTCGTGTCCCTGTTTCGATACACATGCTCTGGGTTGCTGTTACTCACTTACTTATTTGTTAAAGTTTGTGTCTCTGAGTTGGTCTGCGCCTGCGTTCCACCCTTTCCTCCATTCCTGCATCAAATGCTTCCACCACCTTGAATTGGGACTTTTTTGTGACTTGCGTTATCTTTGTGAGCGACAAGAAATGCTCTATTGCAGGTGGAGTTAGCAGTGACACACATTTGGAAACAGAGGAATAGGCATGCACTTGTGGCAAATCACCGACAGACAAGAATATCTTGGTGGAGGTGAGAATATTAATTACGGCCCCCAGAGGGTGATGAGGACATTGAGGGAATGCATTTGTCAGGGAAGCTTCCAGGAGGAGAACGTTTGGGGTTGACTTGTTAGTGTTTTGTAAACACCAGTGCAGGAGTGAAGGAAGATGACTCTTATTCCTCCCCATTTTATTCTTGCGTTGGTCATTAAACCGACATTATGTGGGCACAATTTCTGCATGATTTTTAATAAAGCATCACCCGAACGATAGGAATTGGGGCTAGTCCTTCTGTGCAGAGAAAAGTTGTTAGAGAATCCTTGCCCTCGGTGACCTCCTATGACCCAGTGAGAGGGGGTGCATGAACAAAATACGGGCATACCGAATAGAAAATCGTGGACCAAGCACCTCACCCAGAGGATCAGGTGGTGCTGAAGGAATGTGAGGGCTTCAGGAAGAGAGAGGTATGCGTAAAGGGAAGTTTGATGTGTAGATTCATGAGTTTTGCCATACCTGAAGAGTGTGAGGGGCATGATTTCTTGAAATACTTGTCCTGCCCCTTTCTCTCCTGTCTCCACCTGGGACTGCAAATACGTATGCCTCGGATTGCTCAGTGGAGTCTGGCAAATAATCTAGGCTGTTACATTTTCTGCATTATTTTTGTTCTCTTTCTGCTCCTCAGCCAGGATGATTTCGATTAACCTGACTTTAGGTTTTGTGATTCTTCTGCCTGCTCAAACCTTCCTTTGAAGTCTCTACTGAAGGTTTTGATTCACATGCTGTGGTTTTCCAGCCCCATAATTCCTATTTGTTTCTGTTTTAAATGTCTCTTTGTTGCGAGTCTCTATTTCGTTAGACCTTGGTCTCCTGGTTTCTTTTAGTTCTTGCTCCATCGTTTCCTTTGTCAGGTGAGCGTAGGTATGACTCTTGATTGAATGTCTGCCTACAGAGTTAAAGTACTTGGTTTCCTCATGCACCGTTTCTATTAATTTGCTTATCTGACCTGTGATGGGGCAAATACACACTTGTTTCATTGCATGCCTTGTAAGCGGTGTTGAAAACTGGAGATTTTGAAGTTTGGAATGCAGTAAATGGGGAGGAGGTTTTTCTCCCTCGTATTCATGTGTGGCTGCTGGTTGTAGTTGATCCTTTCCGTTACTATGCCGAACTATTTTTGGTTAGACGGCTTTCTTTGCCGTGTGCTGTGTAGTCACTGGTGTTTCTGTTACACTATGTGGGTGGACACGACCGATTATTATTTTTTTAAACCGCCGGGGTGCTGGGTCAGGGGGTTTGGGGAGGTAGCAAGGAAACACAAATTTCAAAAACCACTCTCCTGGTCTCTGCAGATTACCTTGGGGCTGGGTGCACAGCTTCATCACTGTATACACCATTTTCATTTTCCCAAGTTTTCCCACCCAGTACACCTGGAGACTAAAGATCAGCCAGAGGTGAAAACTTAGGGTCTCCTCAAATCTTTTCTGAGCCAGTGAATGTGTGTGACCTTGTCTAGCCACACGGGGACGGGCAAATTTCTCCTTTACCCCTGTTGAGGTCCTTTTGGCTCTCCTAATAATTATGTGGACACAAGACAGATTAACAGGAAAAATAAACCAATTTACTTCATGTACACAGAGGTCTCAGAAATGGGACTGCCTGAAGTGACCAAAGCCCGCTGAATGTATTTAGTTTTGGACAAATAAATATTTTTGTACATTCGACAAAACAAAGAGGCTTGTGCTTGGGCAAGCAGCCTAATGAAGAAGTGTCAGCATTCGTTTATCCAGCTTTCTTAGCCTTGAATTTCCTAACTGTGGTGACAAGGATGCTTTCTAGCCTCCTGCCATAGGGAGGACACTGTCACATGGATTTAGTTCGCACTTTGGGGGAAGGCAGGGGGCCAGAGTATTTTTGCTGTGGTTTTCAATCATTTCCCCTCACTGACCGTTTCCCTGGTAGCCTCCGTTCAAAATAATCAACGTGCCGGTGAGGCATATCTTGGGCGGCCCGCTCTGAGCCCCAAGGATTCCCTCCTCTGCAACTTCCCTTGATGTTTCACAAAGAAAAGGCTAAGGTGATGGCCGTGGAGAGCAAAACTGGGTGAGTAGCTCAGTGGTAAGAGATCTGCAAAGGGAGAAAAGAACATAGGTTAGAATGAGGATGAAGAAAAACAGAAAAGAACAAATCAAATCAAAGTACATTTCCCCAAACCCTACCGAAACAGTTCCCCAGTCCTGGGAAGACATCAGTCCAATAAAACGGCTTTGCTTCATTTATGTGACGAAAGCATTTCCTTCACTTTTAATAGGTTGGAGACTATTTTTCCCATTTGATTTACGTAGAAGCAGTATTTTCCACTGATGATTGCATAAGCTCATCCTCGCTGAGCAGTCAGGATGTCCAGAGCAAGTCCATTTTGGAGCACCACTGATGCTAGGCTGTTAACTTCTGACTGAAGTATTTTCACAGTTTGCATAGGGGAACTGAACTCTTGTTCCACTACCATGGAGAGTTAAGATGGCTGTTCTAATTCATAACCTCCATAGTTTCGGAATAAGATCCTGAACAATGAAAAGAAGTTGGAGTTGTGATACCCAATGGATTGTCTATGACTTCCCTGCTGGCACATTTATGGGACACAGTTTTATGAACAAAGGAGCCCAGGTTTGTAATTTGGCTGCATTTAGGGTGGAGTATTTGGTGACAGAAGGAGCCAGGTATCCAAGTCCCCATTGTCCTGA
>NW_021703154.1:0-9359 GCF_005190385.1 Monodon monoceros
AAGGGATCGATCCAAGAAGAAATAACAATTGTAAATATTTATGCACCAAACTTAGGAGCACCTCAATACATAAGGCAAATACTAGCAACCATAAAAGGGGAAATTGACAGTAACACAACCATAGTAGGGGACTTTAACACCCACTTTCACAAATGGACAGACCATCCAAAATGAAAATAAATAAGGAAACACAGCTTTAAATTATACATTAAACAAGATGGACCTAATTGATATTTATAGGACATTCCATCCAAAAACAACAGAATACACATTCTTCTCAAGTGCTCATGGAACATTCTCCAGGATAGATCATGTCCTGGGTCACAAATCAAGTCTTGGCGAATTCTATCAAACATTTAGAGAAGAGCTAACACCTATCCTTCTCAAACTCTTCCAAAATATAGCAGAGGGAGGAACACTCACAAACTCATTCTACGAGACCACCATCACTCTGATACCAAAACCAGACAAAGATGTCACAAAGAAAGAAAACTACAGACCAATATCACTGATGAACACAGATGCAAAAATCCTCAACAATATACTAACAAACAGAATCCAACAGCACATTAACAGGATCATACATCATGATCAAGTGGGGTTTATCCCAGGAATGCAAGGATTCTTCAATATACGCAAATCAATCAATGTGATACACCATATTAACAAATTGAAGGAGAAAAACCATATGATCATCCCAACAGATGCAGAGAAAGCTTTCAACAAAATTCAACACCGATTTATGATAAAAAAACCCTCCAGAAAGTAGGCATAGAGGGAAGCTTCCTCAATATAATAAAGGCCATATATGACAAACCCACAGCCAACATCATCCTCAATGGTGAAAAACTGAAAGAATTTCCACTAAGATCAGGAACAAGACAAGGTTGCCTACTCTCACCACTATTCTTCAACATAGTTTTGGAAGTTTTAGCCACAGCAATCAGAGAAGAAAAAGAAATAAAAGGAATCCAAATTGGAAAAGAAGTAAAACTGTCACTGTTTGCAGATGACACGATACTCTACATAGAGAATCCTAAAGATGCTACCAGAAAACTGCTAGAGCTAATCAATGAATTTGGTAAAGTAGCAGCATACAAAATTAATGCACAGAAATCTCTTGCATTCCTATACACTAATGATGAAAAATCTGAAAGTGAAATTAAGAAAACAGTCCCATTTACCATTGCAACAAAAAGAATAAAATAACTAGGAATACACCGACCTAAGGAGACAAAAGGCCTGTATGCAGAAAATTATAAAACAGTGATGAAAGAAATTAAAGATTATACAAATAGCTGGAGAAATACACCATGTTCTTGGATTGGAAGAATCAACATTGTGAAAATGACTCTACTCCCCGAAGCAATCTACAGATTCAATGCAATCCCTATCAAACTACCACTGACATTTTTCACAGAACTAGAACAAAAAATTTCAAAATTTGTATGGAAACACAAAACACCCCGAATAGCCAAAGCAATCTTGAGAACGAAAAATGGAGCTGGAGGAATCAGGCTCCATGACTTCAGACTATACTACAAAGCTACAGTAATCAAGACAGTATGGTACTGGCACAAAAACAGAAATATAGATCAATGGAACAGGATACAAAGCCCAACGATAAACCCACACACATATGGTCACCTTATCTTTGATAAAGGAGACAAGAATATACAGTAGGGAAAAGACAGCCTCTTCAATAAGTGGTGCTGGGAAAACTGGACAGCTACATGCAAAGGAATGAAATTACAACACTCCCTAACACAATACACAAAGAGAAACTCAAAATGGATTAAAGACCTAAATGTAAGGCCAGACACTATCATACCCTTAGAGGAAAATATAGGCATAACACTCTTTGACATAAATCACAGCAAGATTCTTTTTGGCCCACCTCCTAGAGAAATGGAAATAAAAACAAAAATAAACAAATGGGACCTAATGAAACTTAAAAGCTTTTGCACAGCAAAGGAAACCATAAATACGAAAAGACAACCCTCAGAATGGGAGAAAATATTTGCAAATGAAGCAACTGACAAAGGATTAATCTCCAAAATTTATAGGCAGCTCATGCAGCTCAATATCCAAAAAACAAACAACCCAATCAAAAGTGGGCAGAAGACTTAAATATACATTTCTCCAAAGAAGATATACAGATTGCCAACAAACACATGAAAGAATGCTCAAAATCATTAATCATCGGAGAACTGAAAATAAAAACTGCAATGAGATATCATCTCACAAGGTCAGAATGGCCATCATCAAAAAATCTACAAACAGGGCTTCCCTGGTGGCGAAGTGGTTGGGAGTCCGCCTGCCGATGCAGGGGACACGGGTTCGTGCCCCAGTCCCGGAGGATCCCACATGCCGTGGAGCAGCTGGGACCGTGAGCCATGGCCGCTGAGCCTGTGCGTCCGGAGCCTGTGCTCCACAGTGGGAGAGGCCACAACAGTGAGAGTCCCACGTACAGAAAAAAAATAAAATAAAATAAAATAAAACCTACAAACAGTAAATGCTGGAGAGGATGTGGAGAAAAGGGAACCCTCTTGCACTGTTGGTATGAATGTAAATTGATACAGCCACTATGGAGAACATTGTGGAGGTTCCTTAAAAAACTAAAAATAGAACTACCATATGACCCAGCAATCCCACTGCTGGGCATATACCCTGAGAAAACCATAATTCAAAAAGAGTCGTGTACCACAATGTTCATTGCAGCTCTATTTACAATAGCCAGGACATGGAGGCAACCTAAGTGTCCATCAATAGATGAATGGATAAAGAAGATGTGGCATATATATACAATGGAATATTACTCAGCCATAAAAAGAAACGAAATTGAGTTATTTGTACTGATGTGGATGGACCTAGAGTCTGTCATACAGAGTGCAGTAAGTCAGAAAGAGAAAAAGAAATACCGTATGCTAACACATATATATGGAATCTAAAAAAATGGTCATGAAGAACCTAGGAGCAAGACGGGAATATAATCACCGACCTACTAGAGAATGGACTTGAGGATATGGGAGGGGGAAGGGTAAGCTGTGACAAAGTGAGAGAGTGGCATGGACATATATAAACTACCAAACGTAAAATAGATAGCTAGTGGGAAACAGCTGTATAGCACAGGGAGATCAGCTCGGTGATTTTTGACCACCTAGTGGGGTGGGAGGGAGGGAGACGCAAGAGGGAAGAGATATGGGGACACATGTATATGTATAACTTTGTTATAAAGCAGAAACTAACACACCATTGTAAAGCAATTATACCCCAATAAGGATGTTAAAAAAATTTTTTAATAAAATAAAATGATGCTTACAAATTTTTATGTCATAGGAAAATCCTATTTGTGTAGGGTTAAGTTTTTAAAGCAGTATAGCAAAGAATATATACTATTTGATCTCAAGTATATAAAGAAAAAATGGAGGTAAAAAGAAAGAACTGAAAGAGAACATCCCAAATATTCCCAGTGGGTAGTAAATTTATAGATTATTTTCTTCAATCTCTTTATCATTTTCTGTACTTTTCATAATTTCTGCAGTGGGCATGCAGCATCCTGATGACTGGGGAGAAAAAACTAATATTTAAGAATGAAAACAAAAGCTGGTAAGATATTTCATTGAGCAGTAGCTGCACTTTGTCATTGGAGTTCCTCTTGACAAATACAAGCCCCTCACCCTCGGATCTTGACTTTCCACCCTCCTACACTGCCTTTTCTGCCTGGGGGAAAGCTGCGTCCCTCATGCCATCCAGGAATCAGGTAGGGACACCTCATGTCCCAGAGCAGGGATGTCTCAGGCTGTGGACAGGAGTGGCGGCGAGCTGAGGCCAAACACCGTCAAAGAACTCTGAGTCCATTGCTCTGAGCAGGGAGAGCCTCTCAGAAGGGAGAATGTTGAGAGCTCTTTGGAAGGAGGGGGAAATGTTTGTGGGGAAATCAGATAGGCGAAAAATTTAAAAAGAAGGAGTGAATCAACTCCAAAGCATCCTCCTCCTGCTTTTTTAAATTTGATGGAGGGTGCTGGTGTGTAAAAACTTCACAGTTAATGAGAAGAGACTGCACTCAGAGGACCTACCCAGATGTGGAGGGGTGGGTGGTACAAGGGAAAAGATGGCCCTGAGCTGAGTGAAATCTGCAACTTAGAACTGGTGACATTTAGCTATACACCCTCTATCTTCCCTTTCGGTTTTACTCCCCTACTTTAACCCCCTTCCTCCTCTCCTCTGATTGTTTTAATCCACCTGGAGTCCCACCCCAGGAGAGAATAGGGAGTGCAAAGGGCCATGCATTCTCTTCCCAAGGTCACTGCTAGCTGCTGAAGCTGAACTTAGCCCAGTGAAAAGAAGTAGTTGTTTTTCAGGTTTGGTTTCCAGGGGAGGACTTTGGCAACTATGCCTTTCAAAGGTTTCCTGGGAAGTGAGGGTAGTGCCCAGGGCAGAGAGAATTGGCCTCTCTCACCCTCGCTGTGCAGTTCCAGGTCCTGCCCACTCCCACCCTCAGCTCTACGGTGGATCTGGTGAAGGGTTAATGGAAAGTGAGGGTGTCTTTGGCCCTGGCACCTCCCCTGCAGTGTCTACTACTCCTGCTCCCAACCTCTCCTGTCTTGACTTCTGTTCCCATAATTCCCCCTCTGGTGAGTGCCTATAAGGAGGAGAGGCCCTTCCATGGTGATTCATGGAATCAGAAGGTTCCTTCAGGTACATTTAATCCATGGCCATGGTTTTACAGAGGAGAAAAGGGAGTCACAGAGGACCAAAGGTATAACAAATGATGGCACTGCTCTTTGAGACTCAGGTCCTTCCCAACAAACACCCCATTTTTCCAAGGAAGGGAGAGGATAAGCAGGGCCCAGTAGTTCCTGATGCCACTAACCTCTCCCCACATGGTCCTAGCACCTACCCTCCCCTTCTATCCCATGCCTGCCCTGCGTGACTGAATGACTTAGTACAATTGCACTTGCTTACTCATTTCTAATCACATCCTAGGATCTCATGTCCTCATGATGGTAAATAAAAGTGAACAGAAGAAGTCACCTAATGACCTGGAACATCAAGTTTATACCTTTCCCAAATCAGAATTAATTTGGTCTAAATCTAGTCAAGTCAGAACCAAGCATTAGCAGATGGCCTGTCCACTTGGCCATTTTCCCCAGTCTCTTAAGGCATAGTAAGTCATTCTCAGGGGCTGGCTTAGCCAAGATGAGTCAGCATCTCCTGTTTGTGTACATGGTCATTATTTTCTCTTTAGAAAAAAAAGCCCTTGTCTATAGGTGCAATGGGCATTTCAAGTTGAAAAGCATTGATAAAAAATTCCTGCTCTTCAAAAGACATCACCAGTTTTATACAGTGTCTGAAAACCCACCATTCAAGATATTTCTCAAATCAATGACCCTTTATAGAATGTTAGATGAGGCCAGAATAGCATTTTACTAAGTGATAGTCAGTACATCTCAGTGGTTAAGAATTCAGTTTCTGGACTGAGTTCCACTTCTGCTAAGATGAGTTAGCTCTTACTATACCAACATTACTAAAGACAACAACTATAAACTCTGAACCAAAAAAAAAAAAAAAATAGCAAAAACAAAAAAGCCTACCTGAAGACCCTGGAGAATATACAAAGCAGGCAGAGGGAAGGTGATACTTGGAAGAAGGGAATCATATGAGGTGAGTCTCCTGTTTTTAATGACTTAGCCTGAAAGCAAGCTGCAGTCAATATCCTGAGGGGTGGCTAAACCTGTTAGAAAACCCACAGTCCTTCTGATCTGAAGAACCAGGGAACAGAGTTTATGGCAACCATAGCTGCTGGAGAATTAGGCAGAAAGGAGAGAAACACAGAGAAGTTTCAAATTTCATGTGTAAACTCTGCCCAATTTTCTGCCTGACCCCTAATCACCCACATACAGGACAGAATTTAAGCAGCCCAGCTAAGGATAAGACAACTGAACTGAAATTAGAGATGGCCCCGCAAAAAACAGAGTTTACAGTTTGAGTCCAACCAAGTTAATTATTTGTTAAAGCAAAAATTTTAAACTCTTTGGGAATACAACAAATCCAGCCTCCACAACATAAGAATCACAATATCTGGGACACAACTCAAAATCTCTTGGCATATGAAGAAACAGGAAAATATGACTCATTCTCAAGGGAAAAGAAAATCAACAAAAACCAATCTCAAGGCAAAGATGTTTAGATAATTAGAAAATTACTTTAAAGCAGCAATTTTTACTATGCTAAATGATGAAAATATTATGTCTCAGCAGATAAATAAAAACTAGTTTTAAAAGAATCAATGATAACCATCACATCAAAAAGAGTAAAATACCTAGAAATAAATCTACCTATGGAGGCAAAAGACCTGTACTCCGAAAATTATAAGATGCTGATGAAAGGAATCAAAGATGGCAAAAACAGATGGAAAGATATACCAAGTTCTTGGATTGGAAGACTCAATACTTTCAAAATGACTATACTACCCAAAGCAATTTACAGGTTCAATGCAATCCCTATCAAATTACCAATGGCATTTTTCACAGAATTAGAATCTGTATGGAAACACAAAAGACCCTGAATAGCCAAAGCAATCTTGAGAAAGAAAAACAGAGCTGGAGAAATCAGGCTCCCTGACTTCAGACTGTATATTAAGCTACAGTAATCAAAACAGTATGGTACTGGCACAAAGACAGACTTATACATCAATGGAATAGAAATCCCAGAAATAAACCCATGCACATATAGTCAATTAATTTATGACAAAGGAAGCAAGAACATACAATGGAGAAAAAACATTCTTTTCAATAAATGGTGCTGGGAAAACAGGACAGCTAATGTAAAAAAAATGAAATTAGAACATTGCCTAACATCATACATGAAAATAAACTCAAAATGGATTAAAGACCTAAATGTAAGGCCAGATACTATAAAACACCTACAGCAAAACATAGGCAGAACACTCTTTGACATAAATTACAGTAATAGCTTTTTGGATCCACCTCCTAGAGTAATGAAAATAAAAATAAACAAATGGGACCTAATGAAACTCAAAAGCTTTTGCACAGCAAAGGAAACCATAAATAAAATGAAAAGACAACCTGAAAGAATGGGAGAAAATATTTGCAAATGATGCTACCAACAAGTGATTAATCTCCAAAATATACAAACAGCTCATGCAGCTCAATATCAAAAAAACAAACAACCCAATCAAAAAAAAAATGGGAGGAAGATCTAAATAGAGATCTCTCCAAAGATGACATACAGATGGCCAAAAAACACAGGAAAAGATGCTCAACATCACTAATTATTAGAGAAATGCAAATTAAAACTACAAAGAGGTATCACTTCACATTGGTCAGAAAGGCCATCAACAAAAAGTCTACAAACAATAAATGCTGGAGAGAGAGTGGAGAAAAGGGAGCCCTTCTACACTGTTGATAGGAATGTAAATTCATACAGCCATTATGGAGAACGGTATGGAGTTTCCTTAAAAAAACTAAAATTAGAGCTACCATATGATCCAGCAATTCCACTCTTGGGCATATATCCAGAAAAGATGAAAGCTCTAATTTGAAAAGATACATGCTTTGGAGGAGGAACCAAGATGGTGGAGTAGAAGGACATGCTCTCACTCCCTCTTGCAAGAACACCAGAATCACAACTAGCTGCTGTACAATCATCAACAGGAAGACACTGGAACTCACCAAAAAAGATACCCCACATCCAGAGACAAAGGAGAAGCCACAATGAGACTGTAGGAGGGGGGAAATCACAGTAAAATCAAATCCTAAAACTGGAGGGTGGGAAACTCACAGACTGGCAAACACTTATGCCACAGAAGTCCACCCACTGGAGTGAAGGTTCTGAGCCCCATGTCAGGCTTTAAACCTGGGGGTCCAACAACGGGAGGAGGATTTCCTAGAGAATCAGACTTTGAAGGCTAGTGGAAATTGATTGCAGGACTTCGACAGGACTGGGGGAAACAGAGACTCCACTCTTGGAGGTCACACACAAAGTAGTGTGTGCATCAGGACCCAGGGGAAGGAGCAGTGACCCCAGGGGAGACTGAACCAGACCTACCTGCTAGTGTTGGAGGGTCTTCTGCAGAGGCGGGGTGTGGCTCTGTTTCACTGTGGAGACAAGGACACTGGCAGCAGAAGTTCTGGGAAGTACTCCTTGGCATGAGCCCTCCCAGAGTCTGTCATTAGACCCACCAAAGAGTCCAGGTAGGCTCCAGTGTTGGGTTGCCTCAGGGCAAACAACCAATAGAGAGGGAACCCAGCCCCACCCATCAACAGTCAAGTGGATTAAAGTTTTATGGAGCTCTGCCCACCAGAGCAACAGTCAGCTCTACGCACCACCATTTCCTCCCATAAAGCATCGTAGATAGCCTCATCCACCAGAGGGAAGACAGCAGAAGCAAGAAGAACTACAATCCTGCAGTCTGTGGAACTAAAACCATATTCACAGAAAGATAGACAAGACGAAAAGGTAAAGAGCTATATACCAGATGAAGGAACAAGATAAAACTCCAGAAAAACAACTAAATGAAGTGAAGATAGGCAACCTTCCAGAAAAAGAATTCAGAATAATGATAGTGAAGATGATCCAGGAACTCGGAAAAAGAATGGAGGCAAAGATCAAGAAGAGGCAAGAAATGTTTAACAAAGACCTAGAAGAATTAAATAACAAACAAACAGAGATGAACAATACAATAACTGAAATGAAAATTATACTAGAAGGAATCAATAACAGAATAACTGAGACAGAAGAACGGATAAGTGACCTGGAAGACAGAATTGTGGAATTCACTGCCACAGAAGAGAATAAAGAAAAAAGAATGAAAAGAAATGAAGACAGCCTAAGTGACTTCTGGGACAACGTTAAACGCAACAATATTCGCATTATAGGGGTCCCAGAAGGAGAAGAGAGAGAGAAAGGACCAGAGAAAATATTTGAAGAGACTATAGTTGAAAACTTCCCTAACATGGGAAAGGAAATAGCCTCCTAATTCCAGGAAGCACAGCGAGCCCCATACAGGATAAACCCAAGGAGAAACATGCTGATACACATAGTAATCAAACTGACAAAAATTAAAGACAAAGAAAAATTATTGAAAGCAGCAAGGGAAAAATGATAAATAACATACAAGGGAACTCCCATAAGGTTAACGGCTGATTTCTCAGCAGAAATTCTACAAGCCAGAAGGGAGTGGCATGATATACTTAAAGTGATGAAAGGGAAGAACCTACAACCAAGATTACTCTACACAGCAAGGATCTCATTCAGATTCGATGGAGAAATCAAAAGCTTTACAGAAAGCAAAAGCTAAGAGAATTCAGCACCACCAAACCAGCTCTACAACA
>NW_021703155.1:0-17469 GCF_005190385.1 Monodon monoceros
CACAACTTAAAACCACACAGCAAGAGAAATAGAGCGAGGCTTTGACAGATTTTATCTACCAAGGACAGCAACAATGCTGTCTCCCACCCCATGTGTGCCTTGAAAACTATGCCATTTCTCACCAACTTGAGGTTGGTCTACTTCATCCCTCTTTAAATATGGAAAGGCTTGTATTGGGCTGCACCCCGAAGGCCTCCAAGCCCCGTGGCTGCCCAGCCTGAAGACCTAAGAAAGAGCCCAGAGACCACGGAAACATCAATGTCTTACTGGACAGGGAATGTTAAGAAAAAGGTCCTGCAGCGACACCCCGTGGACAGCAAGCAAGAGGTGGCAGCAATCTTACCTATTTGAGGGAAGCTACTATTATACAGGCAATTTTCATCAGATTGGCTCATCAGTTACCAAGGAAACCAGTAGCAGGGGCCCTTCCATCACAACGCCTCAGGTTAACGACCAACAGCAGAGCAGATACTGATATTTCCCTTTTATGAGCTAGCAGGTGGAGCCGTTTTGGTCTAAGCATTAGAACAATCACTAGGCAGACCCGGGGCGATCACGCTGGTGGGCGTGGGGTGTGAGGGAAGTGGGGGCTGGTCTAGCGGGGGATGCACGAAGAGCAAGAGAAGAGCCATCCTGAGTGTCCTGACCACACAACCCACCCCTACGCACCCTACACGACCCTTACAATCTCTGTCCGCCCCTCTTCCGAGACACCCCAGGGGTCAGGTACATAGCGGCACACCGCAACCGGATACCACAAATGCAATACACACAACAGCTGCTAAGAAGTGTCAAGAGTAAGCTAGGCCCTTGGCACACAGGGCAGGAAGAAGGCAAGAGTCTTCAGTTGCCCCCCTATGGCGGCATGAGCCAGGTGGATTTCCCATGGCATCTCGCTGCACACCCAGCCATCAGACTCATTTTGCAGCCTGGCCACCACGGTGGCCCAGTCCACAAGCTGATTCCCTGCCCTCAGGCTAGCGAGGAAGTCTAGCAGTACAATACAGGGAGGTGGTGACCAGTAAGCAAAATACAAGCCTTAACAGCATTCTGAGATAACACCACCCCTACCTGTGGTTTCTGTCCTGGCCTGCAGTACAATACCGCCTGTCCACCCTCAGTCCCCACAGCCAGCGCCAAATAATGGAGCCTTTCAATTAGCAAGGCATCAGCAGGGTTGGAAGGCAGGTGGAAATACCTGCGCTTATCTTTACCAGCCCATTTCTGAACTGCATAGCCAAGAAAGTGGGATTCCTTGGTCGCTATCCATGTCTATGGTGAGAAAGGAAGACAAGAAAGAGTACAGCCATTCTGAAAAAAAGACCAGACAACGGTCTTGGGCAAAACAGGTCTTGCAAGCTAGAGAACAAAGGCCAAGGGGTCCTGAGTCCTGGGGGTGGGATCAGAGAGGGGGACAACATCCTCCCAGGAATAAAAGATGATCTCTGTTACATTAACGAGTATACCTAGTTGCCACAAGGGAACAAGCTCAACTGCAGATTTCAACCTTACCTGTTCCGGGGCTCTCTTGCAGAAACTCCTCACGCACTCCTTTCCCCTCCCACAAGCGTTCCCTATTCCTGAGAGCCACCATGGAGCCTCCTGCTGCTGAACGAAGATGTGTGACGATCTCTGGAAGTTGTCAGTGATCATGAGACAAACCCTCCCTTTTGTTATAAAAGCAACTCGCCTCTTCCACTCAGGAAGCTGCTTTTTTTCCTCCGCCCCCCACCCCAGCCTTCTCCCTTGTGCACAAGCTGTCTCTTTTAATAAAAATCTTTGCTTGCCTAAGAGTCTTGTGGAAGTGGTATCATTTCTGTGGCATTGCTGCCCAAGAATCTAGAAAGGGCCCGGTAACAATGGGAGTCCTGTTTCTCTCCCACAGCTGTTCTAGGTCCTGAAGAGTGGTCTTTTGCGTTGCTCTACGCATCATGGAAGCCTTCTATAACAGCTTGCACCTGTTGTAAGACACTGCAGACTTCAAAGAACTGTCGTTCCAACGCACTGCATCATGGCTCTGCCTCCTTCCATAGCTGGGCCCAGAAGCGCCAGGGTATTAGTATTTTGCCATCGCCAAAGGCCCAAACCACACCCTGACGGGGAAGTGGCCACACCCAATTCACAAGCCTGTCCTCAGTTAATATCCCTGAAGCCTGTGGCTTTTAACTGTATAGGGATTTTGGGTTGGGGGTATGCTCCATTACCCAAACAGATAACTCCCAAAGTATCTGATAGGAAACCCAGGTCCTCGCGTTTTGCCTTCACCAGCCAGTCCCGGGCAGTCAGATCGGCCACAAGCACAGGGCTGCTACTTTTAAACTGCAAAGAGCCTCTGAGGTTAACAGGATATCATCAGTATAAGCGTCGAGAAAGACATGCCTCATGGTAGACAGCTGCCACAGGTCCCACTTGCTAGTGGATGGCCATCTTGGGATTATCCCCCCACCCTACCCCGTTATCCATCATTATTTCCCGACATCTCAGCACTCACCGGAGTATCCTCGGCCTCTGAGTTCTTGGCTGGCTCGCCACCTGTTGAGCGGCACGCTGCAGGCCTGCAAGCCTTATAGCTGCCCAATCTCCAGACCCAAGAAAGAGCCCAGAGACGGTGGCAGAGACATCAGTGGTCTACTGGACAGGGGTCTTACATGTCTGTATTAAAAGGTCCTCAGGGAACACCCAGCCGTGAAAAGCAATCGGCCGGCAGCCATGTTTGCCACTCCTCCGGGACACAGGAGACTACCATTTCTAGGGAGAACTGACCTCAGGTTCGCTCATCAGTTACCAAGGACACCAGCAGCTGGGGCAGGTCTCTCACCACCCCTCAGGTTAATCACCATCACCACCACAGATATTTCCCTTTTATGAATTAGCAGGTCGAGCTGTTTTGGCCTAAGCTTTAGAACAATCACGTGGTGGGGCAGGGCGCAAGCATGTTGGTGTGAGCGGGGTGTGACTGAAGCAGGGACTGGTCTAGCACGGGATGCACAAAGAGCAAGAGAACAGCCATCTTGAATTGACTAACCATACAGAGTGTTGATTTTTTACAAAAAAATTTTTTGGAAATAATATTCTATGACTTCCAAAGGTAGGTTAGAGTTTATCAAGCTCGGCGGTGCACACATTCGAGGCCAGATAATTCTTTGTTGTGGCTGCTGTCCTGTGGGTACTGTAGGGTATTTAGCAGCATCCCCGGCCTCTATCCATTAGATGCCAGTATCAGCCCTCGTCACCAGTTGTAACAACTGAAAATGTCTCCAGACATTGCCAAACATGCCCTCGGGGACAAAACTGCCCTCACAGAGAACCAATGGATTAGGTCATAATAGCTTGCTTACTGGGCCACTCACTTGTGAGGCCAAGGTGCCTTTTAAAAAGTTCAACTACACTGAGTATACCATGCTCACAGAAAAACCAGACCACAAGGAGAGTCACTGTGAGGTGCTTCTGTACCCAGTACCAGCTGAGGTCCCAGCTGAGACTTATTCGCATCAGACAGGCAAGTGAAAGTGCCTACCACATGCCAGGTCAATCCCAGCCACCCAGTGGAGTGTGCTCCTGAGGCCCTAGAGACGGTGAAACAGAGACAAGCCATTCCTTCTGTGCCCTGTGGGAATCCCTGGCTCACAGAATCTGTGAGATGAGACATTGATTATTTTGGGTGATAGATTTTGGAGTCATTTGTTTCAAAGCTATAATACTGGGGACATCATGTTTGTTTGTATTGTGAGTGGAGGTCTACAACAATAAACAAACAAGCCCTATTTATCAGATCAGATTGAGTATGAGTGTAAAATCCTTTAAGACTTCAGAAAGATCTAGGTGGTGTCTCAGAGCGTCTTTCAAGCAAACAAAAGGCCTTCTGAGGATCCTACGGAATGCCTCACAGATTCTCTCCATTAAGTGACAGGGCTCTAAAACACCAACTTGCTGTCTCACTGGAGACTCATGGGTAGCCCAAAGTGAAAAAAGGTATATATCTGAAGAGATTTGTGGGTGTGCCTCTTATTCAATGGCATTCATTATAAACGGATATACAGCAAACCCAGTAAATGTTTACAGTAATTATATCAGTTTAGACTGAAAGTAATAGCATACACAATAAAGAGGGCTTCAGATCCCCAAACTTTTCCAGAAAGGAAGCAGGATGAGAAGTCTACACGATGTAAGACATAAGCACTTCTTGTGGGAAAGGAAGGATAACTTAAAAGGCAGAGCCAAGAAGCCAGAAAGGAGAAAAACCAGCCTTGGAGAATAACTCCCAGAGACTTAGAACTGAGCCCTAATCTGAACATTGACACCACCTGCCCTAATAGGGAGGTGAATTACAATAGGCCGGTGACTGCTGTGTGCTTTCTGCTTTACCCCATTTTGAATGGGACTATTATAGTATCTTATGCCTGCCTCACCATTGTATGTTGGGAGTAAAGGAACAAATAACCTCTCTATTTAGATTACAGGGCTTCACATTGAGAAGACTGGCACTCAAGGAGCAGTGCTAGAGGAACTGTGCCTGAGGAACTCCATCCACACCTTGATCTGAGGGAGAAGGTGAAACTCTGGACCTGGATTTTTGCCATAATAAGATGAGACCCTGGAAGGTTTTGAGAAGTGATGAATGTATTTTACATGTGAAAGGATGTGACGTTTTATGGACTGTAGCAGATTGTATTTTTAAAAGATGGCAGCAACATTTCCCTCATTTCACATATTTTTCTAGAATGTTGAAAATCCTCCACTAAGAGATATATTGTCTAATTCGTCTCTCCTTGAATCTGAATGGGTTTGTGACATCTACAATACGTAAAAATGATACTGTGATTTCTGAGGCGTGGTCATAAAAGGTACTGCTGCTTCTGCCTTGCTGACCGAGCCATCACAGGAGAAGTGCTATCACTCTGAGTATCACTCTTAGCCACCGCGCCACCAGGCAAGTCTGAGCAGATTACATTTAAAAGAAGTATCTTCCTTCTGATCTTTTCAAAGATAACAGGAAAATAAATAATATATAACTTAGACCTTCGAATCAAGTGGGGTCTTTTTCTTCATTAACAAGTTGACAGGAAAACTCAGGGATTAAGGAAAAATATTTTGGCTCTTGAGATACAGAACTTCACAGACTTTCACTAGTCACGAAGTTCAGCAAGTGGTTATTTTCACTGCCCTCATTAAGACTGGTTACTGATTAAAGGAATTGTTGATGCAAATACTTAGGCCAGTCCATGCTTAGGGTACCACTGTTTCAATGGCCTTCAAATTTTTTTAAAAAAAATAAAGAATAAGTGAGACTTCCCTGGTGGTCCAGTGGGAAAGACTCCACACCCCCAATGCAGGGGGCCTGGGTTCGATCCCTAGTCAGGGAACTAGATCCCGCATGCCATGCCACAACTAAGAAGTTCGCACGCAGCAACTAAAAGATCCCGCATGCCGCGACAAAGATCCCACATACCACGACGAAGATCCCACATGCCACAACTAAGACCCTGCGCAGCCAAAATAAATAAATATTTTTAAAAAACGAAGAATAAAAATTGTTTAAAAAAGCCATTTTGGACTGACCTCTAGAGGGGAAACGACGTCTCAATTTCTTCCAAAACCACAAATTTGATTCTATTTGTTTGTGCTCCAAAGGAAAGAGATTCCAGGTGAGTAAGTAAAGACCAGTGAAGCCTCTGAATACTGGTATCCATTAATATATCAGTGTTCAGGGACTTCCCTGGTGGTCCAGTGGGTAAGACTCTGCACTCCCAATACAGGGGGCCTGGGTTTGATCCCTGGTCGGGGAGCTAGATCCTGCATGCATGCCACAACTAAGAATCCACATGCCACTACTAAGAAGTCCACATGCCGCAACTAAAGGATCCCGCGTGTCGCAGCAAAGATCCTGTGCCACAACTAAGACCCAGCGCAGCCAAAATAAATAAACAAATATTGAAATATATACATATATATATATCAGTGTTCAAACCTAGATACTGGTATCCCTGAGGGTGCATGATTACTATCCAGGGGCATGCAAGCCCATAGATTTTAAGAACACATTTTTTACATCCTCAGCATCGATAAACATCCTTGATGAAACTGATCAGCCAGAGAAGAGAGATGGAAGTTTGGCCCATCGCCATTTTCACATTTAGACTTTACATCACTTTGTAAAATAAAGTCCTTCTTACCCATTCCAAGCCTCAGCCTGGCGCACGGCCTCAGGGTGCAAAACCTCTGTGACACCAGAGGGACAATTCCAGAAGGCTTAGTTCTTCAGAATGATTCCTTTGATAGAAAAGCAGAGGGGACTTTAATAAGATGTTTATGCTTTATCAGTTACATCCTCTCTCCCGTATCAACATCCTTCTTTTTATTGGCTAGTTTTGATCAACGTTAAATGTGCTTAATTTTCATTTTATCCTAAACATGACTACTCCTCAGCGCTATGACCACTTGTTAGTATTATTTTGCTTCTGTCATTCCGTTCACACCCAAACTTCTTCAACGTTCTCTGGATTATCTGTCCCTATTTCTTCACACGCACATCATTCCTCCAATTGCCATAATTTGGCTTCAACCTCCCTGTTCTCTTAAAACTGCTCAGCCAAAGTTTATACTGAACTATCAATACATGTTACTGAGATCAGAGATCACTGTCAGGCAGCCTCAGCTGACATCTCAGAAGCATCGGACACTTGTTACCACGCCCTCCATCTTAAGGTCTGACGCTCATCTGGTCTCCGTGTCACCACCATCCTCTGCTTTTCTGCCCCACCTCCTCTCCTTCCTTTGTTGACTGCTCCCTCTCATCTTAGGGAATTGGTGTTCCACAAATTCCATGCTAGTCCCACACTTCATCCTCTCTGCACATACACTCTCAACCTCCCAAATACTTCCAAATGTCCTCTCTATGATTGTGACCTCCATATGCATGTCTTTCCCCAGAATCTTATCTCCAAACATTAGATCCATATTTCTACATGCTAGAATATCTAGAATATCTCCACTTCACGTGTTCAAAGTTGAATCCATATTTTCCAAACTTTCTCGCCCTTCTATGTTCCTTGTGTGAATGGGTCCCAATCATTCTGCAGCCCAAGAGAGAGACATGGACATTATCGTTCCTCAAAGCCCGTAGCCAATAAATCATCGCAGATTGTTCTTCTGACATCATACTCATGGCCACCCATCATCTGTACAACAGCCTTTCTACATGAAGGGATAGGCCTACCTTATGACTCCTATTTCTTTCATTGCAGTTGTTTTAAAATATATTCACAGACTGTCTCATACTCTTTCCTGTCCCTTCCCTCGACTATGTGCTTGATGTAGCAACTTCCCTCTAATCAATACACAACACAGGTTGAAGTGATGGTGTGTAACTTATAAGACTCTGTCATAAAACAATTTACTGCCTTCTCCACTTCTGGTTTTCATCACTCACTTTGGTAGAAGCCAGCTGTTGTGAGGACACATCACAGGGCTTAGTGGAGGGGCTCAGGTGACTGTGATGAGGAACTGAGGCTTCCTGCCAGTGGTCATGTGAATGACCCACGTTAGAAGCAGATCCTCCAACCCAAGTCAAGCCTTCAGGTGACTGCAGGCCAGCTGACATCTTGACCGCCACCTCATGAGAGATCCTGAGCCCACTGAAAGCGCTCTCAAATTCTTGATTCATAAAAACTGTTAGGTAATAGACTAGTGGTTAACGCCACTGAAGTTTTAGGTTATTAATTATGCATCAATAGAACACTAATTTACCAATGTAGGAGACCCAATGCAAATTTCTAGCCTCCTTTGCAGATAGAATGCAGGCACTTGAATAAGACTTTGCCAATCTGAAGCACCTGTGTGACGTTTTGATCCGGAGTGAAAAATGAGAAGATATAGGCTCTGTGTGGCGATTCCATGTTTGCTGGCTGAAGTAGTGGTTTCCCATGGTGGCAAGTTCAAGTTTCCAGGAAAGAAATGGCATCAAAAAATGGCATTTCCTTTCAGTTCTTACTGGAATATCGGCAAAAACATAAACAGAATTAACGAAACCATTTATGTGCCTTTTGGATTTTATGGGTGACTGAAGGTTAAGGGCACTTTGCACCTCTTTAAAAGCAAAAGAGTGAAGTAAGCCAGAAAGAGAAAACCAAATATCGTATATTAACGCATATATGTGGAATCTAGAAAAATGGTACAGGTGAACCTATTTGCAGGGCAGGAATAGAGACGTAGACATAGAGAACAGTTGTGTGGACATGGTGGAGGGGGAAGGGAAGGGTGGGATAAACTGGGAGATTAGGATTGATGTATATACACTACCATGTGTAAAACAGATAGCTAAGGGGAACCTGCTGTTTGGCACAGGGAGCTCAGCTCGGTGCTCTGTGATGACCTAGGTGGGATGGGGGAGGGGGTGGGAGGGAGGTCCAAGAGGGAGGGGATATTTGCAGACATATACCTGATTCACTTCATTGTACAGCAGAAACTAACACAACATTTTAAAGCAATTATACTCCAATAAAAAAATAAGAAAATAAAAGCAAAAGTAAGATTCAGCGGACTTCCCTGGCGGTCCAGCAGTTAAGACTGTGGTTCCACTGCAGCGGGCAAGGGTGTGATCCCTGCTCAGGGAACTAAGATCCCACGTGCCGCGCGCGGCCAAAAAAAAAAAGTTAAGACTGAGCACTTAATATATAGATTAAACTACCCCCACAAAGCAAAATAAAACAAAAGGCAAAGCTTGTCATGTTATAACATAAATAGTAAAATTTGCAAATATAGCAATTATCCTAAGATAATAAATACTAATTATTATAAATTAAAATGAAATTTCTTTCTATTCAAAACTACAGTTTCTTATTGTTGATAAAAATCTGCCAAAATGACTCAATATATTTTTTAATGGAAGCAGACAAAAAAGTCTTTGAACTGAGTAAATATTTACAAGATTCAGGCCACTAATAAGTGCAGTCAGCCCTCCAAATACATGGGTTCAACCACTACAGGTTGAAAATATTTGAAAAAAAAATTCCAGAAAGTTCCAAAAAACAAAGCTTGAATTTGCCATGTGCCAGCAACTATTTATAGCAATTACATTCTATTAGGTATTATAAGTAATCTAGAGGTGATTTAAAGTATATGGGAGATGTATGTAGGTCATATGCAAATACTATACCGTCTTATATAAGGAACTTGAAGATCCACACGGTATCCGTGGAGGTCCTGGAACCTCTCCCCCTCGGGTACTGAGGGAGGACTGTAGATGAGACATACTGTGGAAGCTTAATTCTCCTTTTTGACTTCCTGAGTTTTCTGAGGAGCTGATTAATACAAAGAAAGCATTTACTAATTTTCATGTCTTAACTTCCAGTATGACAATGTCCCAGGCACAGCAGTTGTGTACTTTCCTTCTCATATCGACCCTGGTACTTTGTGTTTATTTTGGGGTTTTTGTTTTTTCTCCTTTTTGTTGTTTTTGGCCACGTCCAGCAGCTTGTGGGATCAGGGACTGAATCCGAGTCACAGCAGTGAAGGCGCAGAGTCCAAACCACTGGAGCGCCAGGGAATTCCCTGAGCCTGGTACTTTGGAAGCAGTTCTTCAAAGTCTGGCTAGAGTCCTCATTGCTCAGAAAGTCTTTCCATCTCCATTTTCTGCACCAAACAGGTCTCCAACAATTCTAGCTGCTGATCAGTCCAATGAGGATTATCATCCCTCTTTGCTGAAAAAGTTGAAGGTCTGCTAGATTACCGCATGGAGAAAGAGGTGGCCTGAGCTATTTGCAACTGGCTGCTCCTGGAGGAACCTGAAAACCTTCTTGTCCTTCAGGCAGGAAAACAATGGAAAGATTCTTCCACTAGGTGCAGAACTTGTGAGGGTCTCCTGCTTTGGCAGGCCGTGGTTCGGGGCTGGTCACAGCTAAGGGTGCAGACAGGGCTGGAGAACATCATCCTGGGTGACCTCAGTGAGGAGGGTGGCAGGCCCCGGTGAGCCTGGTGATTCAGGTGTCTGGCTGTGGGAGCCTATATCCAGCTGCTCTGAGTACCTGCCTGCAAATGAGATTCTTAAACAGTACAAGGTTGTCAATTCTGTACTTATGCCAATGTTGTTTCCAAGTTTTTCCAATTTCTCTTCAATTTATTGGCAACAGATAATGTCGCAACTTCAACGTTTCTTTTATTACGCTGGAAATTAAACATTCATGGAAAAGGACAGAGTATAAATCCAATAGGGTGTGCTCATCCAAATGAGACCCCAGGTTGAAATAAAATCTGAGTCTCAATCTGTGTCTTTTTAAATTCTAATAAGAGTACTTAGACATTTGACATTTTACTGTATGTTCATGCTTTGTAATGCACCAAAATACAACTAGCCTCGCCTCTCTCCATGTCCCCTTTAAGGGGCTAAGACATTAGATTTGAATTCTTCCACATGACTTGATAGGAGTCATAGCTCATGTCTCCAGACATAGTCTACGGATAAGAGTGGCATAAATGTTAACACCAAGGGCTAATTCATACCATTCTCTTCCTTCTGTCACCAAAAGTGTGCTCACCACATATATATGTGACAAGGTGCTTGGCAATGTGGATTCCAGGAAAGTGAGGCAGGGATGGTGACCGCCCTCCAGGGAGCAGGGAGGACAGACTTTAGAGGCAGGATTAGGATGAGGGAAGCAGTACGTGCTCAGTGCAGCTGAGGGCCAGTGCTCAGAGCTGATGAAGGGGAGGGCCTGGGAGCAGCAGAAGGCTCCACTCTGACAAAAATCTGGGGCTCCTGAATTTAAATGACATCAGATTTTGATTTCCTCTTCTAAAAAACGGAGACAACTCAAGTAGTTGTCACACAGGCAAATGTAAAGATTAAATGAAGTTTGCAAATTATAGTCTGAGAATCTGAATTTAGTGAACATAGCTGCCTTTAGCATTAATGTGACATATAGTAACTTGTAGAGTCCATGATCAGCCCCGCCAAGAGAGGCTTTGACTGCCGCTCCCTTAACACTGTCAGGGGTCTGCGTGTTGAGGCCCCAAATGCAAACTGTAGGAGAGGGGTTGCCTTCTGGACTGCGAAGGAGCAAAGCCCAAGTTTCCAGGCCTAGAGCAGTGTCTGGTACATTAAGGAGAGAAATCCTACAGCACTTGAAACATTTGCAGAGAACCAGCATCAAGGAAAAATGGCTGCTCTGTGAATAGTATAAATGAGATAAACAGTCCCTTCCCTCATCCTCAGTCTCAGACCACCTCTGGTGATATTATTTTAAGACAAAGGTGTTTTTAAATGTTATGGGGACCAGGAAATGGGTTATAACATGTACACGGGGCAGAGGGTGACGAAATGGGCCATTCCTATATTTTTAGCTATGGAAGGTCACAAGGTTACTTTGAAAGCTATTTCCTGGCTATTTGGGTAAAGAAAGGGAGGGCTTCCCTCAAGCATGGAATGTAAGAAGGCACCAAATCTAAGTGATCAAGATAAATCATATTTTAACGCAATACATAAAAATGAAAATGCCACAACACACATGCTGAAGAAAATAGCAAAATTTTAAATAAAGACAGAAATGACCCTGCATTTGGATGACGCTGACAGTCTTACAGAGGAAGGCTTCACGTTGCCAGTGAATTTGGGTAATTTCTGTTTAGTCTATAAAATTCTTACCAGAGAAAATGAGAAGATCAGACCTGGTAAACGTCCTCAGCTGCTTGTACAGGACACTAGTAACTCTTCTTTCTACACTAAAGTCAAGCTGGAGTCCTGAGAAAGGTGTTTCAGAAACTCGAGTTAAATAAAAATTATTTAAGACTTCACAGAGTCACAAGCAACTGTCAAACACTGCAGTTCTCTCAACCAAGAGAAGAAGTAGTCTTGAAAATATTAATGAGTTTCCTTCCATTAAAGCTAGGAAAGTAAAATTATATTAAATTCTTGTTTTAGTATAAAGAAACTATAGTTTAATAAAATGCTATGTTTTAATACCCATATATTTTAATATCCTACCTTCAATATCTAAATATTCATAAATTATAAAAAATTCTAAAATATTTAAATCAAGCAATATAAGTTTAATTTAAAAATATAAAAAATAAAATGCTGTGAGTTTTTTTTGTTTGTTTTCTGCGGTAGGGGGGCCTCTCACTGCAGTGGCCTCTCCCGTTGCGGAGCACAGGCTCCGGACGCGCAGGCCCAGCGGCCATGGCTCAAGGGCCCAGCTGCTCCGCGGCATTTGCGATCCTCCCGGACCCGGTCACGAACGCGTGGCCCCTGCATCGGCAGGCGGACTCTCAACCCCTGCGCCACCAGGGAAGCCCCCTGTGAGTTTTTTAATGTTCCTACTTTTCAGTTATTCAGTACTTCCTCCCCCATGTTAACGCTGTATCCCTGAAAGACACCATGAAGTCCCAGAGCATCTACAGGGGCGCTCAGCTCCCGCGTCCTCGGCCCCGGTGGTGGCTGCGCTCCGACTCACCCCCAGGGCGTCCCCAACACCGTCCGGGCGCCCCATCGCCGCCGCCGCGTTCCCCTTTCTCTGAGCCGTCGCAGCATAGCGCCAGAAACGAGCCCGAATCTGTAAAATCGGCCCCAACTCGCTTCCCAACTTCAAACCCCTCAGAAAACGGCTTCTTTCCCAAAAATGGCCTCGCTCAAGTTTCTGTGCGAAAATAAAGCACGAAACTCAGGGGGAAAGCCAGAAAATGCAAGGTTCCAGCTTCCAACCAGACAAAATTGTCGCTGGCGCGGCCGCGAAAAGGCTCCCACTTCAGAACTCAGCATCGCGAAGACAAAAGTTTTTTCCTCACTATTAAATCAGTATAAAGTTTCTCCGTGAGGATGCAACTCAACCTTCTCTCGTGCTGCCCAAACCGCGGAAACTGCAAACTCTCGTAAGTCAGCCTTTCCCTAGCCGAACCGATCAAAAGACATCCGGCGCCCATTCGCCTCCGCCTAGAGAAGCGCGCTGTCCCGGGTTCCAGGGAAGGAACCTTCCCGGCTAATTATTTAGTGGTTCCCGCGCGCCCCCTCGCGGCCAGCTCGTGAATCACTGAAATTCTCAATGGCCCAGATCTATTTGCTAGTGGCAGGAGTGATACTCAGCTCCATCCCTGCTCGCCCTCTTGGCTGGAATTTGCCTTGGATCCATAGCCTACAGAACAGGGAACTCTTCATACTTCTGAGACAGATGAAGAAGATCCCGTTTCAGTCATGCCTAGAGGACAGAACCGACTTCAAATTTCCTTGGAAAACAGGGAATATCACAGAAATCCTGACGACTCAAGGCACCGGCTACCACCATCTGACGCTCCAGCAGATGGTAACTTCTTCAGCAAGGAGGAAAGCCAAGCAGCTTGGAACAACACCCTACTCCATAAACTACTCTCTAGCCTTGATCACACCTTGGAACTACTGCATGAGCAAGTGGAAAATGACAATCTGGACTGTCCATATTTGGGAATTGTTGTCCCTAAATATTTCCAAAGAATCCATCTCTATCTGAAGGAAAAGGAATACACCCCTGTGCCTGGGAGGTTATCAGAGGAGAAATTAAAGTGTTCCTTTCTCTCATGTAATAATTCTCCAATTACTGTCAACAAATAAAGAAGAAAGGTACACCTGTGACACTTCTAATCAAATGATTATTGTCTGTTTACTCCTCTAAAGGTACGTCCACTCATATTTCTGCACATGCTGAAAAATATCTGAAGTATCACGAGTTTACAAAAATATATTTACAAAGAGGAACACAATCTATTTTCTTATACAAGTAATTTTACAATGTGCTTTCTAAAATCTGTTTAACTTCTTGGAGGGTATTTGGATTCCCAACTATGACGTTCATTTTAAAATGGAAAGGTTGTTAGCATAGTATGCTGTTCAAGACATTTGTCAGTTAATTTCATGCTAGCTGCTGTCACAGAGAAACAGGAAGATGTCAGTAATTGGGTCATAATAGAAATTTATCTTTCCATCCTTAAGAGAAAAATGCAGGCATTCCTAATCAGATGAATTTTCTAGTTGGCTTCCTCTAAACAGTGATGTAGGGACACGGGTGCCCTCTATTGTGTGGCGTTGCTCTATTCAACGTGTGATTTCCGATTTGTGGTGTGTGAGTCTATTCCACTCAGTGGTAAAGGAAAAAGTATGGGGATTACATGGGATGTTTTCAAGGGCCAAGACAGTATAGGGCAATATCACCTCTGCCCACATTAGTTGGCCCGAATCTACTTTCATGGGAATCTAAGTGCAAAGAAGTTGGGAAGTTATTGGGTGACTAATGGAAGAAGAGACAAGTTCAATGAATAAGACTACTTTTCATTTTTATACTATTTGTACTAATGACATTCTAGAGAAAAGAAACCAAAACAATGTTCTTGCTTCCACTCACATTATAAAAAAAATTTGACTTGGGGTCTGACTCCACAATTTCAACTTAGGTATGATGACATGGATGTCACTCATTAGAGTTCACAGCGTGATTGACTCTTTGAAAGAAGCATTCAAGTTCATTCCCAAAGGCACAGACTAACAAGGAAAATATCCGCAAGTGTAGACACAAGTTGTTTCCTTTTTGCCTGAGAGAGACAAGAAAAGTAGGGCCACGTAGCTCCTTGAAAGTACTTGAGGATGACTGAACTAAATAAAAGTGGAGAGTGGGTCTTCCATTCATGTCCAGGCCCGTGATTCTCATCCTTATCTGCTAAATACTGAAAATGCGAACTTGAAGAAAATAGTGCTGCAAAGACTTTTAAAAAATACCTCACACAATATTCCATTGTAACTTCCCTTGTAGAACCGCAAAGGATTTTAAAGTATCTGTAGATTATTGTCCTCTCACATCATATCTATCAAATATATCTATCAAATATATGACTGAGCTCCTGAAATGATAGGGACTGGACTAGCTGTCTAGGCAACGGGGTTGGGTAAGATGGTGTCTCTCCCTTTAGGTATTTTACACACTCCTGGAAGGTATTCTGAGGATACAATAGGTCAGGACATGTCTTACTATTTGGGCATCTTCAACAAAATAGCATAGACTGGGTAGTTTGTAAAGAGCAGAAATTACTCACAGTTCCATAGTCTGGAAATCCAAGATCTGGGTGTCAGCGTGGTCCAGTTCTGCTGAAAGCCTGCTTCCAGGTCACACACTGTCCACTTCTCCTTGGCAGAGACTGGGGGATTTATCTGAGACCTCTTTTAAAAGGGCACTAATTCCAATTGTGAGGCCTCCATCCTCATGACCTAATCACCTCCCAAAGGGCCCACCACCTAACACCATCACTTTGGGGATTAGGACTTTAATGAATCTTGTGGGGTACCAAACCTTAAGAACATAAAGGTCTGTAAAGGCTACACGCCTGTCATTTAGAAGTAAGAATATATTCATGCTGAGTAAATAAAGATGAAAGGGCAGGTTAGCAGGAAAAAGAGCAGACCAAGGACTCAGAATCCAAACTCATGGTTTTGGACCTGACGTCATGCTTTATTACCGGTCAAATTTTGGAAATCAAACTGAAAGGAGCCCACTCTCCCATGGAACGGAACGAAGATACAGGATGCAACAGATCATTCATCATTCTTTGTGAAGAGTCTCCAAAGATTCTCAGGAGAAATGTAGTAATTGCCACATCAATAAAGATCTACTAAGGAGTAATATGTGTCTGGTTACTGTGAGCTGTGAGATTCAGGGAGAGTCTGAGTTCAGACAGGTGGCTCTGTATATGACACCAGGCTAGTTCTTTTCTATTATAACCTAGTAGAGGGCAAATTAGAGATGAGGCCATCCTCATGAGTTTAATATAGTGCCAGGCAAAGGCTGAAAATTGTGCTGCAACTTGAATCCCCAGAGCCATATGCATCTTAAAGGAAACATAATCCTAGTGGTTTTAGCAATAAGCTCAGTAGGCATGACTGATACCAGTAAGGGAAGAGTAGAAATATTAGCCATTTCGATTATAATCCCAGCAAATATGGCCCTGATGAGGCAAAATAGCTTGGTCATTTGCAAATGCCTTCCAGTAGGAGGAGAAAATCTAAGAAATTGCTTTAGTTAAAACTACCTGTTGAGTGATAACACTGGGCCTGGTGCCCATGATACCGCAGAGAATAAGACAGAGTCCAGTTACTACACAGCTGATTTGCCAAAGATGGTCACATACCTATTGTTTGAAGATGGGAATGTAGAGGGCTGAAGCAACATAACTTCCACTGCAAAATAAAAAGTATTAAAGATTGGAGCTGAAAGTTAATTCTTTCCACGACATAATATTTATTCAGTTCTCAATTAATTATGAAGATGGTTTCCTTTGGTTTGAAAAGGATAGACTTGGATTGGCACCTCTGAAAATCCTTAGGGAAATTTGAAATTTAATGCAAAAATAGAGAGAAAGATTCAAATTGATGATGACTGCTAAATCATGCATTCTCATTGGGGATGCTAACTGCTTCCATGGGTACAAACATTAGTTTTTAGGGGTATGACAAATTTTGCTATTACAATGCTGTGTCACTCCAAAGCTTAACCCTATACAACAAAATCTTATTCCTTAGTATTCATTTTTGTCTTTGGGTTTTCTTGTGTATCATACATACAAGAAGCCTTGACACTGAGTTCATGGAAGATAAACAAACTGCATACACGATCAGTGCTCCACACTATGGTGACTTGATGGCTCACTGGAGGACTTTCTCTCCATCATTTGCTTGATCTCAAAGTAATATTGTGAGAGGTGGCTTTCACTTACTTCTGAGCTCCCATTGGCTGTCTTGTGGATGTTGCTTATGTTTGAGTCTCAGTATGATTTGCGCTATGGGAATTAAATACAAATAGAAAATTGTATTTGCATATTAAATACAAAAAAGGTTATATTTTATCATTTAATTCTACTGAAGTTGTTCAACACATCCATAATTACAGCAAGTGCTTAACAGAAAAAAATGTTTACAATATCTAGATGAATATCTAGCAGCAGTGAAATTAAAAATTATTTTCTGAAAAAATTTTATTGTTTGATATGAAGCAAAATTAAAAGTTAAGTATCTAAAAATAAATATTAAGAAAATATATATATTTTTTTTTTTTTGGCGGTACACGGGCCTCTAGCTGTTGTGGCCTCTCCTGTTGCGGAGCACAGGCTCCGGACGCGCAGGCTCAGCGGCCATGGCTTACGGTCCCAGCCACTCCGCGGCATGTGGGATCTTCTGGGACCGGGGCACGAACCAGTGTCCCCTGCATCGGCACGCGGACTCTCAACCACTGCGCCACCAGGGAAGCCCAAGAAAATAATTTTAAAATTTCAATGATTTTGAGCAGTTTTGAATGATTTTTAAGTATATCTATACCTTGGTAGTACTATAAAGTTTATAAATTTTATTTGAATATGTAGTTTGCTACATTCCTGTTTATATAAGTAAATATAGTAATTAAAAGTCACTCTGAAAACTTACTTGTAAAGTTAAATTAAAATTCAATAGCTTATCAATCAGTGTGATAC